>NC_056730.1:118974651-119037151 GCF_019279795.1 Protopterus annectens | reverse complement strand
TGTATATACATAGGTTCATAGGTTCATACTAGGCTATCTGCCCTGAGGCATTTATAAGCCTAGCCCGATTGTGTTTGGCTTATGCCACCCCTTGATTTGAGTATACTGTGCCCTTTTTAAAGTTTAGTTTACTGTGCCTCTGTCTAATAGTGACACGGAAGTAATCCCCAGGACAAACCTATGATCCCCCATCCGCTCATCAAGATTCTTCTTGAAGAGAGTCAGTGAGGTGCTCTGCCTAACATGAATTGGAATTCTATTCCAGAGCGAAGGGAGCCTCTGGGTTATGAATCTGTCCCTCCAGCATGTTCTATTTATTTCTGTGCTGAGGTTCAAGTCCCTCAATTGCGTGGCTCTAAGGGATTTAGATTTACTGAGGTGGAGCATGTGCATTAATTCTGGGTTGGACATAGCTTTATTTGTCAGGCATAGATCGCCTCGAAGTAGGCGGTATGCAACTGAGTAGAGCTGGAGTTTTTTTAACCGAGCAGCATATGGCATCTGTTTGAGTCCCTTGATCCTCCTGGTGAGGTACTTTTGGAGTCTTTCTAATTGCTGCAGGTGTCGGGTAAGGTAAATCCCAAAGGGGGCATTGTATTCTATGATGGACCTGATGAGAGATGAATAAAGAGGCACGATTACCTCTCTTGATCTAGATGTGAATCCTTTCATGATGAGGTGGGCTATGTAGAAGGTCTTTCTAACCACTTTGGCAATGTGGTTGTCAAAGGAGAGATTGCTATCAACTTGGGTCCCCAGATCCCTAATTACTTTCTGTGTACTTAATGGGTTACCACCTATGTGGTAATTTGTGGGCACATTGTTTTTGCCAAAGGGTATGACTATACACCTTTTGACATTTAGCTTTAGACCATGGCTCTGGCACCAATTATCCGTCTCTGCGAGACCTTTTTGAAGGATGTTTGTGTCAGCTGGAGAGTCGATTGTGGCGCCCAGTTTGCAGTCATCTGCGAACTTGGTGAGCCATAGTCCTTTCACATTGGCCTGTACCTCAGAAAAGTAAATACCGAACAAGAGAGGTCTCAGGACAGAACCTTGTGGGATGCCACTTGTGACCGGTTTCAAGTCTGACATGGCTCCAGCAACTCTGACTCTGTGGGTTCTGTCTTTGAGCCAGTTTGCGACCCACCTTGTGACATAGGGGTTTATATTTAGGCTGGATAGCTTATCTATGATACCTGAGTGGGGTATTATGTCAAATGCCTTTGCGAGGTCCAGATAGGCTGTGTGGACTACCTTCCTTTCATCTATGGCCTTGGTGACTGTTTTGAAGAAGTCAGCCAGGTTCAAAAGGCAGGATCTGCCCTTGACAAAGCCAAATTGGGTAGGATCTAGTGTCTGTAGGTCCCCAATGTCTTTGTTTATGAGTTCCATGATGATCCTCTCCATAGCCTTGAAGACTAGGCTAGTCAGGCTTATGGGGCGATAGTTTCCAGGGTCCACAGAGGTGCCACTTTTGTGGAGTGGGACCACTGTTGCTGTACGCCATTCTTTGGGCACATATCCTGTAGTGAGGCTGAGATTGTACAGCAGTTTTACTTGAGGGATTAGTTTTTCTTGGAGTTCATGTAGGACGCAACCCGGGATGCCATCTGGTCCCATGGAAGCAGTGTTTTTTGCTTTGGAGAGGGCGGCCTTCACCTGAGCATCAGAGATGTTTGGGAGGCTGCACTCTGCCAGGATAGATACTTGCTCTTTTGGGGGGGGAGGGGGGGGGGTTTGCACTGAACCTGTCTGCCAGGATATTGGTGATGTCTGTGTGTTCAGTGTATTTTTTGTCACTTAGAATCAACTCAGAACAAGTCTGGGAGTTGCATCCCAGGTTCCCAACATAACTGAAAAAAGCCTTATGATTGTCTTTAGTGTCCTGCGCAATTTTTCTCTCGAAGCTGGCCTTGGAGGATTTTATGAGGATCATAATTTTTTGCTAGTACTGATCAGAGATGCCTTCCCTTTTAGGGATTTTGCTCTATCATGTAGTAGCTTCCTCCTTCTGTTGTACAGTTTATTTATGGCTGGGGTCCACCAGACTGGACACCTGCCTTTGGATGATTGGGTCTTGATTTTGTTTGGGATAGCATGATCCATGCATTTCTGGAGATGTCCGTAGAATGCGTTTATATAGGAATCTGCAGTTTGGGCCGTAGTTTCCACTGGCCCTGGGGCCTTGAAGGATTCCACTGCAGTTTTGAGAAGTGTGAAGTTCACTTTTGAAAAGGTTTTCACTGTGGTTTTCTGGGCTGGGGTGGGGTTGGGATATGGATATACAGTGAAATTAATTTATGGTCTGATCTTACCAATGACGGATATACTTCTGGTATGGAGCATAGAGTCCCCATGTTGGTAATGATCAGGTCTAGTAAGTTTTCCCCTCTTGTGGGAGTGGTGACTAGTTGTTCCATAGCATTTGAGTTTATAAATTCCAGGAACCTTTGGGCTAAGGTGCTGGGGCTTGAGTAATGCTCCCAGTCTATGTTTGGGTAGCTGAAGTTGCCCAATATAATGGTGTTCAGAGAGATCTTCATGTTCTCTAATGTTTTCAGGAAAGCCGAGTGGGATTCCTGACTTTGAGATGGTGGTCTGTCGGATGCTATAAACTGAAAAGCAGTCTTGCCCACTGTCAGTTGCACATGGATGGTCTCCGATACTTTGTGCAATGCCACTAACCTGGAGGTGTGGATATCCTTGATAAATATTGAAACTCACCCTTGTTTTGTGGTTCTGTCCGGGTTTTGGGGCCGAAAAGCATGATATGAGGTATAACTTGGTAATGCTGGGGTGCTCTCTGGAGCCTTGAGCCAGGTTTCTTTCACTGCACAGATATCGATGTTCTCCATGCTGAGGAAAGCTTTGAGTGCATGCATCTTGAGGTTAAGACTTCTGGCGTTTAGCAGCATTACCCTTAGTTTCTTGTTCCTTGTGCTGTCTATGGAGGTGGGTTTAAATTTTGAGCCTTGCCTAGAAAAGGCACTATGGGGGAGGCAAGAGCCTTTGCTGATATCCGAAAGCCCAGGGGTGGCAGGTGCAAGCCATCCCTAGCGAAGCAACGTGGCTTGTCGAGCATGTCATCCCAGGCTGACAGACACTGGATCCCCTTTGAATGACACCAAAATTTTAGCCAATTGTTAAAATCGATCATTTTGTCTTTATACTGTGGCATCATTCTAGGTGAGGGTAAGATGCTGCTCAAGGTCAGGGTCATACCGGCCTGGGCTACATGATCAGAGAGCTCCTCTATGTCTCTTTTCATGTAGTCGAGGGAGGCACGTCTCAGGTCATTCACGCTAGCATGTACAATGACTGAGTCATATTTGTATTTGCTTTGGAGTGACCTGAGTGCTTGTGTTATGTTGCGGATCCTAGCGCCCGACAGGCAGCTCACTGTGACCTTCTCTTTATTCAGCCTGGTGAGCAGGACGTCAGTGTGTCTGACAATAGAGTCACCTATTACAAGAGTATCAGGTGTGTTATTCAGCCTTAAGGGCTGTGACTGCTTGGCACACTGACTTTGTGTGCTATGCGTTGTACGTGTTTTGTTTTGGGGTAGCGTTTGCTTGGATGTCTGCTTTGGAAGTCTCTGTTGATTAGGTAGATTTTTATTTAGAGCCTCCGAGTATGTTTTTGTGTTTTTATGTGTTTGGTTCGCTATTGTGGTGGGACTATGTGATACTGGAATTGTGTTGTGTGAGGTTACCTTCTCCTCCTGACTGGTTACACCAGTTTTGAGATGAGAGAGCTCAGCCTCCAGTTTGGCTATACGGTTGCATCTCTCACATATATTTGAACCTGTTTGGAGGAGGAGAGGGTTGTCCGTGTACATGAGACAGTTGTAACATTGCCTCAAAATTCCCAGATTCACCAGCTGGACTGGAGAGGAAACCTCTGACTGACCTTTGGACATGCTAGAGTAATATAGGGAACTGAATTAAAACAGACCAATAGGGGACAATGTAATCATAGAGAGTATAAGAGTAAGTAGTGCTTATGGTTTATTAGTGCTAACTTGTAAAATTACTTATTTGGACCAGTCAGGGGCCTTATATATATATATATATATATATATATATATATATATATATATATATATATATATATATATTTATATGTGTGTTTATGTGTAGTGCTTCCACATTGTACATTCCCTATGGTAGACTGACTGTTCTGCATATGTTACAGATATCATCCTGACATCTTACAGCTATGGCTTACTGTTAACTTGTTGTGGGTGTGTTGTATAGGGTACTGGGTTCAAGACTTGCAAGTGCTGGGTATTGTGCTGCAAGACATATCTGTTCAGCTGTGGAGGAAGAAAATGGCAATGATTACAAGAGATCCCTAATTTGGGCCCCTTCACCCCCATTAACAGTGCGTTTGGTCAGATGTTTTGCAGTGAGAGGTCCAGAGTGTGGATCCAATGTGCGAATGCAATATACAGTTATATATTTATATATATATATATATATATATATATATATATATATATATATATATATATATATATGGGTCCCCTTCACATGGCCGACTTTTTAGAAAGTCATCTTTCATATGGCGTTGGAGTTGGTATATTTAAGTTACGGGGGGTACAGGGGTGCAGGTGGGTTTGCCCCCCCACTAACAGCTGAAAGGTAAGTGTTTGGCATGTGTTATGTGTTTATTTTACATGGTCGGCTTTTCGAAACTTGATCATATGGTCTCGGTCTCGGCCATATGAAAGTCGACCATGTAAAGTAGACCCTTTTATTTATATATAGATATATATATATATATATATATATATATATATATATATATATATATATATATACATATACACATACATATGTATGTCTACATATATACATATATATCTATATATATCTAGATGTGTATATATAGATATAGATATAGATATAGATATAGATATAGATATATATATATATATATATATATATATATATATATATATATATATACACACACACACACACACACACACACACACACACACACACACACACCAACATGTATAAATACATTTTCCCGACTGTTGAATGACTGTGCTGCATGATATATTTTAGAAAACATTACATTTATGTACAACTCAAATGGCATAGTGGTAAATGACTGTGGCTATGATGTGCAGAGTCCTGGGTTTGAAACTTGCAAGGGCTGATTATCTTGTTGCTGGGCAGAACAAAGGCTGTTGTATACAGAGTGATTAAGGCAGTTTTAAGCAGTTGTAAGTGGGTTTGTGTGGGTTTGCCTGATGTTAAGCAATGCTAACTTCCGGTTAAATATGCTTATAGACAGACTCAAAAGTGCTTAATCTGTGTAGGCATTGCTTAGCATCATGCAAACAGGCTTACTACTGCTTAAAAGTGCTTACTGCCACTTACCTCTGTGCTAATTTATTTAAAAGAAAAAAAAAGAAAAAGGTGTGATAGGAAAGTGGTGAAAAAGGGAGTGCACAGATGGAAAGACAATAGGGAAACTAGCTAGGGATGTGCAGGACTGGTGTAGGGAAGGTCCATAGCTGTCCATTTTTTCTACAGCAACAGCTGTGCATATAAACTGAATTTGGAGGTAGATTTGGGCACTCAAACCCCTGAGAGTGGGGTAAAGACAACAATAATATGTTGTGAAGCCAATTACATCAGATTACATGTGTCCAGTGGACACGTGCAAAATTGACAGCTATGTATGGGGTGAGATTTTTTTTGGGAAACAGATTGCCCCCTTTTTTTACGGTGAGAGTGGGATGTTGGGGAAGGATAGTAGGTATATTTGGGGAGGTAGGTTGGGTAAAAAGACAGACAAGATAGACAAGACAGCATACAGGGGTGGTATATGACACATGTGGGGGGGTAAACACCTTGACAGGGAGGGGTGTTTGGAAATCAGAAGCCCATGAGCACCCAAATGGAAACAGTGGGACTATGGTCCCCACTCATGTGCAGTCACCACTGCACCTTCACGGCCCCAAAGGTGGTTGTGCTGGGGGGCTGGGTAGGAGGGGCAGGCTGATCATCTAAATGTGCCACACAGCCCTCAAGCTGGCATAGCAGATCTCCAAACTCCCTCCAGAGATTGCTATGAACCAAGCCCCAGACCTGACTATGGGGTGACAGTTTCCTGTCTGCACCTGCTCCCAGGGGGGGTGAGCCTCATCCCGTGAGGCAGTTCCACCTGAAGGTGGTGCAGGATCAGCAGACGAGGAGGTCCTGGGGTGGGTTCCAGTGCTGTAGCCTGGTGCCATGGCCAGATGAGGTGGGAGAGGTGGGTCCGCTGGGACCGGTCTACCCAAATGTGCTATGGTGTTGCAGTATTAAAACATATGTGGGTTAGTAATAGTCAACACAATGCAGGATTAGTTATAACAGCATGTATAGATATTCCCATTAACTCAAAACACCAGATTTGGAACAGTTGCATAGCAAATGGAACACATGCATATATGGAAACACAGTGGCCATTACAATGGCATGCAGGTTACATTGATAGCAGCAGGCCACCAATGATAGTATTTTAACATGGAACATTAATAGAAACACATTTCAATATTTATTGAACAATAGGACATATGTCCCAACAGTAGATTTGGTGTAAACATACCCACTGATTTGTGTATTTAGATTATTGTTGCAGATATGGTGGGGGGAAAGATATGTCAATTAACTTATACATCCTTGTAGTTCTCGCAACTTTAATGATCATTGCTCTAATCATTAAGGTACATGTATTATTACACTACCCTATGGCCTTGGTTTATCCAGTGGTATGTTTGTAAACAAGTGTATATTTCAGCTGTCTTATAGCTAAATTCTACATCTCTTACCTGGTATACCTGTGGAGGGAATGTTTGTTAACACTACCTGAGTGTTTCTACACATATTCCTAGATTATGAGTTAATATTATGCACATACCTCTCAATCTGTTAATGCACACACTCTGGTTAAAGCTTGACAACATGGGGGTAAAACTAGGGACATATTTTGAATATCGCTCTCATAAACTTGGAGGGCTGATAGAGTGACATGATTTGTTTTCATATACATTTTCTGAAGGTTTTTGAGGCCTGAAAATCAAATGTATGTCATTATTTGCTGACTACAAATCTGAGTTCATCCCACTGATTTGCCATGGGGACAGAAGAATGGGCAGAAAATATGAGCCAATTATCTGGACATTCTGAAAGGATGTGTACAGTTGAGAAGTATGATTATGCATACAGCTTACCACCACTCCCAGGATTCAAACCATGGCTGTGTCCAATAAAAATATCACAATTTAATTGTCAGCAGAGTGTGCTGTTTGAATATTGCTGTCTATCTCTTCAGTGTTTTCTGTCTAAGTCTCTCGTGGTTGTACAATCTGACCTTGAAATTACAACAGTCTCATACAGACATTCTTAGACATATTTTCATGTAGCACAGTGTGAGAAACAGTGGTTGACACAACAATACTATTCTGATATCAGCTGTTCTGAATACTACATTTCAGCCATACAATACCAGAGTAAACACTACCAGTCCAGGATTCAAACTTTATTGGCAGGCACAGTTTTCTTATCTGACAGACCTGTGGAGGGAATGTTTGTTAACACTACCTGAATTTTTCCACACATATTCTCAGATTCCAAGTTAATATTATGCACATACCTCTCAGTCTGTTAATGCACACACTCTGGTCATAGCTTGACAACATGGGGGTAGAAATGGGACATATTTTGAATATTGCTCTCAAACTGTTGGTGAGTTGCTAGAGTGACAGGTTTCTTTTCATATACATGTTCTGAAGGTTTTGAGGTTTGAAAATCAGATGTATGTCATTATTTGCTGCTTAAAATTCTGAGATCATCCCACTGATTTGCCAGGGGAATAGGGTAACAGGTAGAAAATATGAGCCAATTACTTGAACATTCGGAGGAAATCTGTACAGTTGAGAGGTAGGTTCATAGGTTCATAGGTTCATACTAGGCTATCTGCCCGAGGGCATTTACAAGCCTAGCCCATAGTTTTGTGGCTTATGCCACCCCTTTAGTATGGGGAACTATACCCATTATTTTGCTGTGCCTCTGTCGAGCAGTGACACTGAGGTAATCCCTGGGGTATATCTGCGATCTCCCATCCATTGGTCAAGATTTCTCTTGAACAAGGCCAGCGAGGTGCTCTGCCTCACATATACCGGGATTTTATTCCACAGCATAGGGAGTCTTTGGGTGATGAATCTATCCTTCCAGCACGTCCTATTAATAGCCGTGTCGAGGTTTAAGTCTCCCGCCCTTGTGGCTCTGATGGATCTAGATTTTTTGAGGTGAAGCATATTCATCAAATCTGGGTTTGACATGGCCTTATATGTTAGGCAAAGGTCACCTCTGAGCAAGCGGTGGCGACTGAATAGAGCTGGAGTTCTTTCAGTCGGGCAGCATAGGACAGATGTTTGAGACCCTTTATCCTTTTGGTGAGGAACTTTGTGGCCTCTCCAGCTGCTGCAAGTGTCGGGTCAGATGCATTCCGAATGGGGCATTGTACTCAATCATTGGTCTGATGAGTGATGAGTATAGGGAGACTATGACCTCCTTGATCTAGATGAGAATCCCTTCATGATAAGGTGGGCAATGTAGAAGGTCTTCCTAACTACTTTAGCTACATGGGTGTCAAATGACAGACTACTATCAACCTGGGTCCCCAGGTCCCTGATAACTTCTTCTGTGCTCAGTGGATTGCCACCTATTTGGTAGCTAGGGGTAGCCTTGTTTTTCCGAAGGGTATGACTATGCATTTTTGGCATTTAACTTTAGGCCATGGCTCTGGCACCAGTTATCCATTTCTGTGAGACCCTTCTGAAGGATATCTGTGTCAGATGTGTTTTCTACTATGGTGCCCAGTTTGCAGTCATCTGCAAACTTTGTCAGCCATAACCCTCCTGTGTTTGCTTGTACTTCGGAAAAGTAGATGCCAAACAAGAGTGGGCCCAGGACTGAGCCCTGTGGTACACCACTTGTGACAGGCTTTGAGTCTGACATGGTGCCAGCAACTCTGACCCTGTGGGTTCTGTCACTCAGCCAGTTTGCAACCCATCTTGTGATGTATGGGTTAACATTTAAGCTGATGAGTTTTTCAATGATACCCGAGTGGGGTATTGTATTGAAGGCCTTCGCCAGATCGAGGTAGGCTGTATGGACTGCCTTTCCCTCATCAATGGCTTTGGTGACTGTTTCGAAAAAGTCAAACATAATATAATTATGCATATAGCTTACTACCACACCCAGGATTCGAACCATGGCTGTGTCTGCTAAAAGTACAACAATTTAAGTCACACTAGAGTATGCTATTTGGATATTGCTGTTTATCTCTTCACTGTTTTCTGTCTAAGTCTCTCTTGGTTGTAAAATCTGACCTTGTCATTACAACAGTCTTATACAGACATTCCTAGACATTTTTATTATGTAGCACAGTGTGGGTAACAGTGGTTAATACAACATTACTATTCAGAGAATGCAACACTAAAAATGCCATACGATACCAGAGTAAACACAATCAGTCCAGGATTTCGAGCTTTATCACCAGGCAGTTACAGTTTTATTTAAACACAACCTATATGGGACTATTACTGTCATATTGTCTGTTTTATTCAGTACAACTCATACACAAAACAGTTTTTATACTGACAGCTGACTTTCTACTACTTTCATATTTATTTGGTTTGACTACTACAAGCAGGATTGTTATTCACCAGCCTCGCAATGCAGCCCTTGCAGCCTACTCACATGGGTTTCCTGATTCACAGCTCGCTCAGCTGCAGCTGTAATAGAAATAGAGAAATATTTGGCTATACCTTTCCATCATATACACAGGCTGAACATTATTAAACAGTTGCTGGTATGAGTACTTACACACTGCTGGATCATCACCCCTCTGCCTTGATTCTTGTATCCACTGATCCAAGAGCTCCCTCTTCCTTCGTTTCAAGTCAGCATAGTGGTGTCTGACCTTCTCACCAGTCTAAGGGATACCAGTGGCACTGGTGAGGTCACAGGTGAGATGGTCCCAGGCTTCCGCTTTATATTGGGAGCCTTGGTACTGGCCCTGCAGCAAACTCTCATCATGTTTTTTTACCAGGAGTTCTACCATGACCTTGGACTCCTGGATCCCCCAGCGCTGCGCCCGGAAGCGCAATTCCTCTCCAACTCTAGCCATGCTGCCTACAGTGGGTAGCTGAAACCAGTTATGAGCTGTATTCCCACCTGTGGGGTTTAAATACGGCTGATTTCCTGCCCTTTGCAGTGATTTATGGTTTTTAATATGCTGAGCTAAGCTAAGCTATGGGCAAACCTGCTTAGCTAAGGTTGGCATTGCTTAAAGGGACGGGTTCAGCACTGCTTACTGATGGGCAAATCCACTTAGCTGGGCTACTCATTGCTTAGCAGTCATATTCACGCAATGCTTACACCTGGTAAGCAGAGCTGTGCAATGCTTAGCATTGCTTATTTTTCATTTTATAGACTATCTGCTGTATGGCATTGATTCTCACTCATTACATATTATAAATTTGTTTACTGTCCCTGACATCCTCCAATGTACTTTCATTACATTTATTCATGTGTGACTATACTGTATGAGGCACTTGTGTTTATATGGGGTTTCACAACTTTATTACACTGACAACTCACATCTGGACCTAATGCAGTACTCTGGTTAACAGATATATGTTATTTACTAGGTAATACAAAATAAATTGTTTATGCACTGCTGTCACATTTAAAATGTGAATTGGTTACAGTGGGGATGGAGCTGGGAATGGCTGCACACAAAGCGTATGCTCTAACCACTACGCTATTGCAATACTACTTGTGTTGCATGTCTCTTGCTATTTAAATTCTTGTGCTGTTTAAGCTGGACTAAGCATAGTTAAGCAATGGGCACACCTGCACAGCTATGCTTAAACTTTATCGCATTTATAAAAAACAAAAAGTGTTGTTTTATTTTATCTATACCCTTCAGAATATCCCTGCTAATGCTAAACCATGTACTTTTATCAGCTTTCTGCTTCATGCTGGGCATACCTCTCAACCTCTTGGAGCAAAAACTCTGGACAAACCCTAAAATGATGGGGGGACAAATAGGGACAGATTTTAAATATTGCTCTTACAAACTTTTAGACAGTTGATGATAGATCTTGCATTAGCATAGATTTTCTGAAGGATGTGGAGTCTTTTAAACTCAAATGTTTGTCATTATTTAATGACTTCAGTCCTCAGCTATTTTCCAAAAAGATACAGATTTTAGGAGTAACACATCAAAATATGACATAAAACTGTGGACATTCTGCAAAAATCTGTACAGTTGAGAGGTATCCTGACATGTTGGGGGTGTTATGAGTGTTCTCACTCATTTCAATTGCTGAAAGGCAATTCTGGAGTGCAGGGGCATATGTATTGTGAGAGCTCTGCTCTCAGACACACCCCCTGCACTTGTACACAGCTCCATGTAAGATTAACAGTACAGGCAGCTCACCTTCATGAATATGCAAGACACGCTGCCGTGCTGTACAATAGCAGTCCCTGCCATGCAGGCTGTTTGCTGAATCCCAGGGAGAGAGTTAGACACAGATGGATAGAAGAACAGCAACAGCAATTTTTGTGGGACATGTAGAAGCAGCTGCATAGTGTTGTTACTCTTAGTCATTTTCTCATTATTAAATTGCTATGTTCTGTTAAATAAAGTACTGCTATAGGAAGCAAGAATGGGTAGGAGACTGCAGCCAACAGTAAAACTTAAGTAGAATAAGTGTGGCATACTATGTGTCCCTGCACAGGCTGTAATGTTTTTGCAAGTCATGCCTTACTGCACTATTCATATGGTATGTTAATTAAATGTTGTAAATGGAGAGAATATAGGTATTTGCAGTTTAGCTATATGGTAGGAATATGAAATGTCATGAAATAATAATTTTACCTATAGCTGTAACCAAACCATTGACACTATGCAAAAGCATCAGTCTACAAACAGGGTAATTAACAGACTACTACAGCTAAAATGAAAATCTTCAACTTTTGTCATACGAAGTTGAATGGCATTCATTGTCACTTATCATTGCTGCACTATGCCAACTTCCATGTAAACGTTGAAGACAAAAAATGACAAAAAATGAAGACTTTTCAAAGGGCCTTTTCTTTCCATGTGTGCTGTGTATGATTCTGTTTTTTTGATCAGATTAAATATGTGAAAAATGGGATGCTAGGATGGTGGTGAAAATGGGGGCAGCTGGCAAAGAGTAGGACACATGGGAAATAATACAATAATTTGAAGGACTGTAGTGGAATATCACCATAGCTATCCCCTTGTTCACAACATAAATGTACAATAGTACAAAGCACTTCAAGAAATTGGAGAATCACCATACCAGGGATGGATGACAATAACAAAATGATGTTATATAATGAATTGGACCAAATCAAGTGTCTCAAGATGACACATAGGTGAAGTGCAGACCTATGTATGAGTTAGGACAGGTGCCCCTTTTTTTCTTTATGGAGAGAGAAGAATGTTAGGTAAGGGACTTAGGAATGTTAGAGTCAGGTTGGTTAGGTAGGTTAGGAAGTAGGTGCAGACATACATGATACACAAAACAGACAGGAATGGTGATGTACATAAAATGTTGGGAAACAACAGGTTTGGGGATAGGTAAGGGACATCAGAGATGCACCTATGTCCAGCTTGAGAACACTGAGAATCTACTCCTCACCCTCAGAACTATCCTCACTATCCCCTGTGTCAGTTGCCTGGGTCAGTGCTGAATGTGGCATTGATTTTGCAATCTGATGCAGGGTCTTTAAAACTCGCCCAATTTGGGCACCAAGGCCCCTCTCTATTTTATATTCCACCAGTGCTGTCAACTCCTACTGGGTTGCAAAATTGTGATTTCAACTTAACTGCTCCTGGAGGGTACAACTGCACCAGCAGCCAGGCTAGATCTACCTGATGTAGATGGATCAGGTAGGGCAGTGGTGATGGAGGCAACGCTAACAGATTGCAACCCAAAGTGCTGAGTGTCTGTTCTGCCACCTGTGAAGATATAGCAGGCTCAGCTGCTTTGGTCAGTTGACCTCTCTGTGTTGTAGAACATTTAGTTTTCAGCATTAAGGTATGCAAACAGAGGAATTTTAAGGTATAAAAATCAAAACTTAGCTTATTAATTCTCAGTGCCAGAGGATAACTTCCTCTTAAGCATGGTAATTAGAAATAGACTACTTTCAGAATGAATGGAAATATACTTCAGAAAGACCTGTATGTGTGTGACTTTAAGTAGTGCTGGGACTGCACTCTTATGTAAAAGGCAGTATTTCTGTTTGTAAATTTATCTCAGATGGATGAAGTTCCATGACCTGAATAATAAAAGCTAAGATATGCTAAATAAGAAAACACCACCGAAGACTCTACTGATAACTCAAAACTCACAAAGCCAAAACCAGATGACGAGGAGACCGCAACCACAAAGAAATATTGAATATTAACGTCAAAATAAAATCACGTTTTCGTCAGTAAAACTGTCTGACTTCTTCAGATAAAATGTCACTCCTTAAACACTCCATTTATATACTCCTTCCCAACCAATGTAAACCAATTAATGTTCCTTAATTGATTAATTAATATTTAAAGCCAAGGAGTTCCAAAAATACTAGTATGGAACATTACTATAATAAACAAAATTTTTACATATTTCATAAATTACATTAAAAAAAAAAAAAATATATATATATATATATATATATATATATATGTATAAAATATGTTATTAAAAAACCTTGATGTATTAAAAATATATGTAAATAATCCATGTTAAAAACAATTTCATAATTTGGCAGCTTTTAATTTTAACAATAGTAGAATAGATATGTGGTCATTCATACCAGGCATCCTATTAGCTTCCAGCAACACCTGCCAAAAGGTTTCCCGGTATTCTAACCGGGTCTCCTATGGACCCGCCCTGTGGTCCCTCCTTTGTGTCTCAAGTACAAAAAATGTAAATGTGGCCTGTGGGCATGTCAGGGTATGTCGGTACAAAGCATTGCTATAATTCTGCTTTTGAATTTCATAAAAATGTTCATAGATCCTTCGTTTCAGGTGTCTTTCTGTTTTGCCTACATAAAACCCCTGACAGACCTGGCACATACTTAAATAAATTAATCTCTGACTATTACAGTTAGAATAATTTGATGCCTCAATCCATCGATTTCTAGCTGGAATATAAACTCTGTCAGTGTGTGCTATATATTTGCATTGTCCACAGGCTCCACATCTATATGTACCCTTACGTTGGTTAGAGGTTACTTTAGTCTCCATCTCCCATTCCAAGATGTTTTTTATGTTTTTACCCTTACGGAAAACAGTTTTCATGGTTTTCCCTTTTAAATTGGTAAGGTCAGTGATTTCACAAAAGTGTCCCCACTCTTCCTCAATTGTTTTTTTAATAATGTATGAATTAGCACTGTAATCAGTGACAAACACTGCTTTATAACTTCCATTTAAGTCATCAACATCAGTAGAAAGTGAGGGTGTGGGCAAATTACCGAAGCCTAAAATAGGCTGATATTTTGTTCCCCTCACTACATTAACCTCTCTACAAACATTTTCAATAAGGTCCAGGGGGCATTCCCTCTCCAAAAACAACTTTGTGAGCACTGAACATTCATATACATAATCAAGGTCATCAGATGTCATCCGAGAAGCTCAGACAAACTGCCCCTTTACTATACCTTTCTTCTGGTATTTAGGATGTGAACTTGTATATCTCAAATAACTATTAGAAAAAGTAGGTTTTCTAAAAATAGTAGATTGAAAAGCATCCTTGTTAACTTTCAAGGTTACATCTAAATAATTCACTTGATTATTGGAAGTTTGATATGTAAATTTCAAAAATTCCGTACTGGAATTTAAGTATTTAAGAAATTCTTCCAGCATGTTAGTTGAACCCATCCAAAAAATACATATATTGTCCAAGAATCATGAATAGAAAGTCCAGTGCTGACTGTATATACTATTGAAAACATATTTACTTTCCCACACAGATAAAACTATATCTGCATAGGTGGGGGCACAATTGGCCACCATTGCCACTCCTGAAATTTGCTGGAAATACTCCCCTGAAAAGTATAAAAAATTATTATGTAAAACTAATTCCATCAGTTCCATTACTAGAAAAATGTAATTTTCACTAGCCCCTCCATTTTTTCTAAGGGATAACTAACATGCTGGAAGAATTTCTTAAATACTTAAATTCCAGTACCTTTTGGCAGGTGTTGCTGGAAGCTAATAGGATGCCTGGTATGAATGACCACATATCTATTGTACCATTGTTAAAATTAAAAGCTGCCAAATTATGAAATTGTTTTTAACATGGATTATTTATATATATATTTTTAAAACATCAAGGTTTTTTAATAACATATTTTATACATATATATATATATATATATATATATATATATATATATATATATTTTTTTTTTTTTGAAATGTAATTTATGAAATATGTAAAAGTTTTGTTTATTATAGTAATGTTCCATACTAGTATTTTTGGAACTCCTTGGCTTTAAATATTAATTAATCAATTAAGGGACATTAATTGGTTTATATTGGTTGGGAAGGAGTATATAAATGGAGTGTTTAAGGAGTGACATTTTATCTGAAGAAATCAGACAGTTTTACTGACGAAAACATTGTGATTTTATTTTGACGTTAATATTAAATATTTCTTTGTGGTTGCAGTCTCCTCGTCATCTGTTTTTGGGTTTGCAAGATATGCTAAATACATACTTCACAAGATATACTGCCATAAACACATAGTTAGGATATGTGATGAGTCATGAAGATTATAACAAAACTATGCTGTCCATCATACCTTGCAATTGCATTTTAAATTAAATATCCTCATTGTCATGTCTAACAAATTTTACACATTATATTGAGTGTATATGTGAAGCATCAATGACATATGCTAAATAGGAAAGATTAGATATGCATGGATTACGGATACATTTCTTGCAATAAACATATTTATCATTCTCATTTTTGTTTAGGTTTGCATCCCTAATTAAAATGTTGTGAGAAACGTAAAAGTATATGGTAGCTGGGTTCAAACTCTTAATCACCTGTGTTCTTTATCTAAATTCACTCTATGTACAACTTGTGCCACAGAGATAGGCACACAGTAGCCAGAATTATTGATCAGAGTGCTGACAAAAGTATTCCTTTGCCAGGCATGTTTGCACTACAGAAGGCAATCCAAATAAAAATTTTCACTTTTTTTCTTTCAACAGTAAAAGCCACTTAAATGCCACTTGGAGGCATACAAATCCAAAAGGTATCAAAGTAAAAAATTATATAAAATTGTAATGAAAGTAAAAGAAATAATGATGAATAATACTATCAACACTGGCTTGGAACATCACAATTTGTGTTAACACCTCATGACTGGTTCAGATTAATATTATCTCATTTGTGACACAGCACACACAAGTCATACTGACATACTCTGAAAGAGGACTACTATCTTACTGTAATGAGTGATACTTAGGCTATGTGGATACATTGTCTGTTATATATTATGAATATCTCAACATTTGTCCTGTACTTAAATATCTGTTATCACAATTTGGAAATATTTCTGTCATCATGCAAAGCAAATGTTGCCATTAGCAAGAAGTACAGAGGATTTTACTATTACAACACATTGGTAACAGCAAGTCACAATGACTAGAAGTAACATATCATGCACAATTAGGATGTGTAATTCATATTCCAAAATATGTGATCCTTACAGCTGACAACATTGACTAGAAGTAACATATCATGCACAATTAGGATGTGTAATTCATATTCCAAAATATGTGATCCTTACAGCTGACAACATTATCAAAATATCCTTACTACCAATATGAACCCCCCAGCAACTCTCTGTTTTCTCCAAAGTCAGTGCGTTTACAGCTTGTGAAACAAACAGGTAGATAACAGGTGTTTTTTATACAGTCATTATTATGTGGAGTGCTAACAGCCACTCAGTGGTGGCAGGCTGGCTTGTGCTACATAAAGCAGATCAAATTATTTGTTTCAATTTTTTTCTTAGACAGTGAACCTTGTTTGCTCATTGCTGAGTAGACAGCAATTCAAAAGGCATTAGAGAAAAAAAACAAGATAAAAAAATAATTGACAGAGAAAATAAGCTGAAAGGAAAACATAATTCAAGCATAGGGAGTACCTAACACTGACAGGGGAAGAAGTGCATTATAGCAGCAGATTCATCCTTCTTACATGTCCTTGAAAAATCTGAACTTAGTTTCTGGCATACACTATTAGAGGTATTTTATATATTTTATATATTGCATACAATTGCTCACATGTTGTTAGAAAGACTAGGAATAATTAATTTTCAGACATAAACACAATAATATCACAAAATGTATGTAGACGTATTCAGGTCCCCTCTTTACTTGATTTGAACCAGGCATCAGTTGTTTTGTTTAGCTGGATACTTACATTTGCACCTTGTACTACAACAAAAGCTCCCTAACAGCTTGAATTTATTCACTGAGTACTATCAAGATACTATCTAGAGTGTTGAGGGTTACACACTGACACCAGACTGGTTTGTGCTCCATAAGGCAGCCCAAATTATTTTTTTCCTTTTTTCCTTAGGAAGTGAACATAGCTTGTGCACTGCCAGGTGGAGAACAAATGCAAAAGACAGTGGAAATAAAAACAAAAAAATACACAGAAAAAAGCTAACAGAAAAATGAATTAAATCAATGAGTTTACATAGCAATGTACAAATTAAGAATTGCATTGTAGTTGCACATTCATCCTTCTTGTATTTCCTTACATCAGAAATGTAATGTCTGTCACACATTATCAAACCTGTAGTTAATGTGTGAGTAGACTGACAGCAGTTCATGTTGTTAAAAGTACTGAGAATAGTTGATTTTTAAACCACACCATGATGATATCAGAAAATGGAAGTACATATGCATTCTGACCACTCTCTATAAAGTTAACATTTATCTGGATTCAATCCTAACATCATGTCTCAATTAGAACCTGAAGATACCAGGTCATTCATAAGACACAGTTCAGATTTTTTTATCACTATGTACCAAACACATTATACTGTGAAGATAAAAAATAGGTTACCATACTCATTATGTGACATAGAATCAATTGACAATACAGATGATGCAACAGAAAAAAAATCTGACCTTTGTCCTGTGTAATTTACAGTTAGATGTGTGGATAGCTTTGATTCAAATAGCCATGCTTCTGTAACAAGACTATGTGTTTTGCTTTGCAACTGATATATGTTTCAATGAGTAAACTACTCCCTTAGAATTGGAGACAAAATTGTATTGTGTGGCAGAAATTGTCAGAAACAATTCATATCAATGTTGAAATGTTTCTCTACTAAGTCAGACAATGGCAGGCACAAAACCTATTGTCTATAACTTCAACTTGACACACCCTGTCTAATACCATAGTCAGAGTAATCATTCACACTTGCAAGCACTTAGCAGGTATCACTTCCCATTGCTCATCCTTGCAGAGGTATGGAGTGTGTATGAAATTGTGTAGGCCCTTATAACATGTTTACATTCCCTGCACATAGTTCAGATTTTGATTTTGGAATTCATGAATGCTCATGTGTTCACACCTCCTTTTCATACTCACAGTGCTCAAAGGGGTGAAGCTGCACTATATCAAGGTAATTGTGATATAGTGAGATACCTTCCCAAAATCTGCAAGAGTTAGCATACAAAATGGTGGTGCACATGCAAAGCTACATATCCTTATACCTGTGTTTGTGCCAAATAGGTTAATGATATCAGGCTACACAAATGTCTACAAAGCACTGTATTTTACTGCTCTGCATATGTAACTTAAAGTACAGCTTGCTGTCTGTGCTTATCTATGTCAGCTCGTGAAAGTGGGCTTTCTGAAACATGTGTGAATACTCATACTATTCTGCAGTGTGACAAATTTTAATTCAGAAATCAAATTTTAGGCTCCCATTTTCTTCTTCATGAAACTAACACCATTTTCAGAGGAGATTTGGGAGAATGGCAGCATTTGCTACTGCCCACCAAACAGCTTCAAAATGATGAAATATCGGCAACAAGATTATATTTTCCAACATAACTAAATAAAATACAGTCCATATTATTGTAATGTTGCATAACAATTGCTTAAAAAACTCCAAACCCAACAAAGTAATATGTATTCTGGAGAATTTCAACATAAGCAATTTCACAAAGACCTATGTATTCTGGAGAATTTCAACATAAGCAATTTCACAAAGACCTGCTTCAAGAAAAATGAAAGCACTTCAGTAGTGCAGGGCTTCAATGCCTATCACTCTTTCAGGTCCACAGCATTAGACAAAGGCATTATAGGCAGAAGTGTCTCTATAGTATTAAAAATAATTCACATCCAGACTTGTTAGACAAGATAAAAATCTGGCATTCCTCCATGACCAGCATACTACAAACAGAACCCATTATCACATCATAACTAACTACATGACCCCCTTCTATGTCACCTTTGGCTGCATCTCCTCCCTAACAAGTCTGAAATCCTGACACATTAAGCCAAACACCATTCTTGTAGGAGACTGCAACTATCCCTCCATAAATGGGAGACTACATCCTCAAACATGCATGCCCAGAGATTATGGACAGATCTTTTTATATTGAACAGATGCTTACCATGCTTTCTGATGATTTAACTTATGTGAGTGTAATGAGGTTTAAGATACACTTTTTATTGATAGAATACACATTTTCTTGTATGACATTCTAATGACTGATCTCATAGACTCAAGGCTACATGATTATCTAGATATTGAACATCCTGTTATACCTGTCTTATATGGACTACCTAAGCTCCATAAAGATCTTGGGAGACCTCCTGTGAGACCCATCCTTTCTAGTAAAGGCTGTGTTACTGAGCCTTTATCAATTTATATTGAAAAAAACTTAGGGTCACTTTTGGATATGTACATTACTTGAATTAGTTTTGTAAAATAATTCACTTACATTTGATAATACATTTTAAATCCAAATGCCAGGGGTTGCAATGGGCATTGCATGCGCCTATACTTATGCCAGCTTAGTGTTGCCACTATGGGAAGATGAAAATGTTTTCATAGATAACCCCTTTTTGTGTCTGTAAACATCTACAGACACTTTCTGGATGAAACATTTTTTTTATATGGGAAAATACAGAAGTTAAGCATAATGAATTTAAAGAGTATCGCCATACCACCACTACTTTCCTGAAATTCAGTGGCCAGTCATCCGCCAATTGCATTAACGTTCTAGATGTGAGTATTAACAAGGATGAACTTAAACTACCTGGCACTAGTCTTTATAGGAAAGATTGCTCATATGTTCATAGGTTCATAGGTTCATAGGTTGGTACTAGGCTATCGACCCTAGGGCCTATACAAGCCTAGCCATAACAATTCCCTGGATATTTCTTCCCATAATATTTACTTCCCTGGACCCCTGTCTAGCAGGCAGCCTAACATCATCCCTGGGGTGAATTTCCTATCTCCCATCCAATCGTCAAGGTTCCTTTTGAAGAGGGCCAAGGAAGCGCTCCGTTTGACATGTATGGGCAGTCTATTCCAGAGTATGGGGAGTCTCTGGGTGAGGAACCTATCCCTCCAGCATGTTTTGTTCATTGTGATGACAAGGTTTAGATCCCTGGAGCATGCGGCTCTGAGGGATTGGGATTTCTTTAAGTGGAGCATATCCAACAGCTCAGGGTTTGACATGGCTTTGTATGTTAAGCAGAGATCGCCTCTGAGTAGATGATATGTCACAGAGTATAGCTGGAGTTTTTTTAGACAGTCAGCATAGAGCATCTACTTTAGGCCTGTGATTCTTTTAGTGAAGTATTTCTGCAGCCTTTCCAGCTGTTGCAGATGTATTGTGAGCTACATACCAAATGGGGCATTGTACTCTATAATGGGTCTAGTGAAGGATGAGTACAGTGGGACAATGACCTCCTTTTTTCTGTATGAAAAGCCCTTAGTGATGAGGTGTGCCACATAGAAGGATTTCCTGACTGTTGTGGTGATGTAGTTATCAAAGTTGAGACCACTGTACATGTGTCCCTAAGTCTCTCATCACACTTTCAGTGTTTAGTGTACTGCCACCTATGTGGTAATTCATGGGTGCATGTTTTTTCCTAAAGGGGATAACTATACATTTCTTGGCATTAAGCTTGAGCCCATGGCTCTGGCACCAAACATCTGTTTCTGTAAGGCCCTTTTGTAGAATATCCACATAATTTGGGGATTCAATAATGGCGCCCAATTTTCAGTCATCTGCAAACTTTGTTAGCCAGAGTCCCTTAGTGTTGGCCTGTACTTCAGAGAAGTAGATGCCAAACAAGAGCGGTCCCAGGACTGAACCCTAAGGTACTCTACTTGTCATTTATCTGGAGCTGTATTTGGAGTCTGCTTCTTTTACAGTCTGGGTTCTGTCAGTACGCCAGTTGGCAACCCATCGAGGGATGTAGGGATTTATGCCCAGCTTAGTAAGTTTATCTATGATTCTGTAGTGGGGGATGGTGTCAAAGGCCTAGGTGAGGTCCAGATAGACTGTGTGGACTGCCTTACCCTCATCCACAGCTCTGGAAACTGATTCAAAGAAGTCAATCAGGTTCAGAAGACAAGATAGGCCATTCATGAACCCAAACTAGGTGGGGTCCAGTGTTTGAAGGTCGCCAATGTCTTTGCTTATAAGTTCCATGATAATGCATTCCATGCCCTTGAAGATCAGGCTCGTCAGACAGTAGTTCACAGGATCCAAGGTGGATCCCTCCTTGTGGAGCAGGATAACTGTAACTGTGCGCCACTCAGTGGGCACAAAGCCTAAGGTGAGGCTATGATTAAACATGACACTTAGGTGAGGTGCCAGTTAATTTTGTAGTTCATGTAGTACACAGCCTGGGATGTCATCTGGTCCCATGGATGCTGTGTACTTAGCTTTAGAGAGTGCAGTTTGTACCTGTGTGGCCATGATTGCTGGAATTTGGCAATCTTTGGGTATTGAGATGGGCTCTTTAGGGGTGAGAGGGGGGTGAAGTTGGCACTAAATCGATCTGCCAGGATATTGGCAATATCCTTGGGATCAGTATATTTAATGCCATTCTGTTGTAGGTCAGAGCAGATCTGACCATTGCCATTTAGATTCTTGACATAACTATAGACTGCCTTGTGGTTGTCTTTGGAATCTTTGGCAATTTTATTTTCGTAACTAGCTTTGGAGGATTTTATGAGGAATCTCAGCTTCTTACTGAGGCTGGTAAGGGAGTTTTTTTGCATCCTGGGATTTTCTTCTTTTCTGCAACAGTTTCTTTCTTCTGTTGTATAGTTTGTTTATGGCAAGGGACCACCAGATTGGCTTCTTTTTTTTTGGAGGAGAGCATCTTGGTTCTATTTGAGATGGCATGATTCATGCACAAGTGGATGTGCTCATACAGTGCCTTAGTGTAGGATTCAGCAGTCAAACTTTCAGCTCCCATCTGCATGGGTGTCATGAAATTTGTCACTTCAGACTTGAGTAGCATGAAGTTGGCTTTGGAGAAGTTTTTTACGGAGGTTTCCTTACTGGGGGGTGAGGGTGGGATGTGGATGTCAAGGGTTATTTGCTTATGGTCAGACCTGACCAATGAGGAGGTGACCACTGGTGTGGAGCATCTATCTCCCATGTTGCTAATGACCAGGTCTAGGATATTGCAGCCCCTGGTGGGATAATGGATTAGTTGATCCAAGGCATTGGAATTTATGAATTCCAAGAACCATTGGGAAAAGGTGTTGATACCCGAGTAGTTTTCCCAGTTAATGACAGGGTAGTTGAAATCACCCAGTATTAGGGTGTTTGGTTGCATTGTAATATTTTCCAGTATGTTTAGAAAGGTGTAGTGAGAATCTTGGGGCATGGTGGGGGATCTGTAGCAAGCTACAATTTGGATTGCAGTCTTACCTAGTGTTAGTTGCTAGTTGCACCTGGAGAATTTCAGATGCATTGTGTTGGGTAACTAGCCTGGACGTGTAAATATCTTTGGTGAATATGGACACTCCTCCACCTTTAGTGTTTCAGTCTTGGTTTGGTGGCCGAAAAGTGTGGTAAGAGTTGTAACCTGGTATTGCAGGGGTGCTCTCTGGAGCCTTGAACCAGGTCTCAGTTACTGCACAGATATCAATGTTCTCCATTTTTAGGAGTACCTCGAGAGAGAGTGCTTTTTGAGGTTTAGACTTCTAGCATTGAGTAGCATTACCTTCAGATTTTGAATGCTTGTATCTGTTACGGTGGTGGTTTTGTCCTTTGAACCTTGCCTAAAAAAGGCACTATAGGGGTGGCAAGAGCTTTAGCCAGTAACCAAAATCCCAGGGGTGACAGGTGCAGACCATCTCTGGCAAAGCATCATGGTTTGTCGATCATGTCATCCCAGGCAGACAAATATCCCCTTTGAATGACACCAGAAGCTTAGTCAATTGTTGAAGTCAATCATTTTGTCCTTATATTGTGGTATCATTCTGGGCGAAGGCAGGATGCTACTCAGGGCTAGGGTCATACCTGCCTGGGCCACATGATTCGAGAGCTCTTCCATGTCTCTTTTCATGTAGTCTAGGGAGGTATTTCTCAAGTCATTCACTCCAACATGGACAATGACAGAGTCGTGCTTGTACTTGTTGTGGAGTGACTTGAGTGCATGCATTATGTGGTGAATCCTGGCACCTGACAGGCAGCTGACTGTAATTTTCTCCTTGCTCAGCCTGGTGAGTGGGACATCAGTGTACCTGACTATAGAGTCACCTATGACTAAAGTGTTGGGTACATTGTCTTGCCTTAGGGGCTGTTTTTGGGTGGCACACTGGTGTTGTGAGCTATGTGTCACTTTGTTTGTGACTGGTGTTTGCGTTTCAACTTTGGAGGTCCTTGTTGCTTGAGCAGGTTAATGTTATGGGCCTCCGCATATGTGGGTTTAGTGTTGCTATGTGTGGGTGTTGATGGTGTGGGTTTTGAAGGGCTATATGTCACTTGAGATGTAGTGCAGGTGTTAACCTTCTCCTCTTGACTGTCTAGCACAATCTCGGCTGGAGAGAGCTTTGCTTCCAGTTTGGCTATGTAAGTGCATTTTTCGCAGGTTGTAGTGTTGAGTGGTAGGAGGAGAGGGTTGTCTGTGTACATGAGGCAGTTGCTGCATTGCCCCAGTATGCCCAGACTCACCAGGTGGACAGGAGAACTCACCAGAAGCTAACCCTTGGACATGCCTGTTTAGGCACTTTTTTGTAAAGTACAAAAGCTGTTTTCCCTTACCTTTGCAAGGTACTTTGCAATTTTATGCTGTTTACTGCCTAGAATTAATTTCTCCTTATTAACAAGGAGAGTTGAGTGCTTGTATCAGTTTATGTCTTCCTAGTGCTTTCCAGCAGGTTCTAGAGCAAGTGCTCGTCACAGGGGTTCAGATTTTAGTGCTACTACTGAGAAACCAGCTAGTTCTAAGCGAACATTTGAAGAGCAGACTTTCTGGCACCTGGAATAGTTTAACAGTAGCCCCACGGTGCTGCACAATGTGAAAAATGTGCAAACACGTGTGTTTTTAAGCCAGAAAGTTGAAAGGGATAGAAATCAGCCCAAAATGGCTAAAATTATAGAAATCAGCACAAAATGGCCAAAATTACAAATTCAGAGCTGGAAACCACTCCTCTAGTGTTAGACAGGCAGTACAATGCTCACGACTTCTACTGGTAAGCAGTAGGACTTCCCTGTACCACAGCAAGATCTGGATAGCTCTGAACACAGAAAATAAAGTCCTGAAACCAGCAAAGCCTGGCATCTGGACTATACTAGCTAGGAAAGGCAGGAAACGAGCAAACAAGATAGTGTTTTTTTTTTTTTTTGGTTAAAAGAGGCTGAACAATGCAATAATACACTAAATAAACACCAAATAAGTAGCTAGTCTACATATACAGAAAAGTCTATATATACAGAAAAGCAGCTAAAACACATTAAATAATTTTGATGCAGTGCAACCTACAGCACTTGAGTTGTAACAATATTAAGGCAAATACAGTTTTAATAAATGCATTAAAATATACTTTATATTTCCAAAATGTTTGAGAAGCACAATCAGAACACAAGGATATTCAGAATTTTTTTTTTTTTTTTTTTTTTTTTAGGAAAGGAGGATCAGAAGGAAAGAAACTAAGTGGTTTGGCTTTCTCAGATGTTCTCTTTGTATTAAGTAGAATGAGCTAATGACACTAGACCTGGAGGAGTGGCCAAGATCAAATTTAGATTAAGGGCAGGCAACTCCAAGGCCAGCAGGTATAAAGACAAGATTCCAGTAGGGAGGGAGGGTGAGAGAACACTACAGAAATGTTTATCACAAGTGAGCCAATAGCTATGAAATACAGTACAATTATGCAGTATACAATAAAATTGCTATAAATATCTAGAATAAGCAATAACTACTACAAATAAGCAAAAAAAAAAAAAAAACAGGCTACTTATTGCTATATATCACAGATCAGCTGCTCCTCCTCAGATAGCTCTGTGTAATGGCTGAAACTCTCAAGTTAACTTCTTAACAGAAAGTTGAAACCTGAAACAACTTTAAAAAAAAAATCAAAAGAACCAGTGAGGTGCTTTCTCCATGCCGTAGCCATGGCAACCCAACTAGGCAATGACCATAAACACTAAACTCTCACTGAAGTGGGGGATGGTCTTTGCTAACTATGATGGCCTGGACAATGAGCTCAGAAAACAGCCTCTAACAAACAACTAGGCCCACAACACAATCAGGAATATGGAGAATATTACAGCTACTACCTAAACTATTTTAGGCAGAGCACACTGCAGAAATGTTTATCACAAACACAATCAGGAATATGGACAGTATTACAGCTATGACCTAAACTATTTTAGGCAGAAAACACTACAGAAATGTTTATCACAAGTGAGCCAGTAGCTATGAAATATAGTACAAGTATGCAATATACAATAAAATTGCTATAAATATCTAGAAGGAATAACTACTACAAATAAGCAAAAAAAAAAAAAAACAGACTACTTATTGCTATATATATCACAGATCAGCTGCTCCTCCTCAGATAGCTCTGTGTGTAATGGCTGAAACACTCAAGTTAACTTCTTAACAGAAAGTTGAAACCTGAAAAAACTTTAAAAAAAAAAATCAAAAGAACCAGTGAGGTGCTTTCTCCAAGGCATTGCCCTGACAACCCAACTAGACAATGACCATAAACTCTTTTCTTGATGTACTGGAAAATATTAGGGTTCAACCAAATACCCTAATAAATGGGCGACTTCAACTACCCCACCATTAACTGGGAAAAACTACTCGTGTACCAACTCCTTAGCTCAACGCTTTCTGGAACTCAAACTCCAATGCCCTGGATCAACTTATCCACACCCACACCAGGGGCAACAATATCCTAGACCTAGTCATTACCACACCTGAAGTCAACTCCCCGTTGGTCCGATCCGACCATAAAATAATCACCCTTGATATCCACATCCCGCCCCCGCCCCCACCCCCCATTAAGGAAACCACAGTAAAAATTTCTCCAAAGCCAGCTTCATGCTTCTTAAGACAGAAGTGGTAAACTTCATGACACCCACGCAGACGGACAATACAGTTACAAGTGCTGAATCCTACACAAATGCACTCTATAAGTACTTATACGAGTGCATGGATTGTGCTATCCCAAACAGAACCAAGACGCTATCCTCCAAAAAAGGAAGCCAATCTGGTGGTCTCCTGTCATAAACAAACTGTACAACAGAAGGAAGAAACTGTTGCAAAAGACAGTAAAATCCCATGAGTGGAGGAGCTCCCTGGTCACCCTCAGTAAGAAGCTGAGATCCCTTATAAGATCCTCCAAAGCTAGCTACGAAAACAAAATCGCCACTAATTCTAAGGAAAACCACAAAGCATTCTATAGCTATGTCAAGAATCTCAATGGCAACACCCAGATCTGCTCTGAGTTACAGCACAAAGGCAAGAAAATTACAGAACCAACTGATATTGCCAAAATCCTGGCAGATAGGCTCAGTGCTAACTTTGCCCCCCTCTCACCCCCTAAAGGGCACATATCTATACAGGAAGAATGCAGGGTCCATGTAATCACAAGTATGCAGGTAAAAGTTGCACTCTCTAAAGCCAAAAACACAGCATCCATGGGACCAGACAACATACCTGGCTGCGTTTTACACGAACTTCAGAATGAACTGGCTCCTCACTTAAGCACGATGTTCAATAATAGCCTCGCACCAGGCTTTGTGCCCACTGAATGATGCACAGCAACAGTTATCCCACTCCACAAAGGGGGAGCCACCACTGATCCTGGGAACTATCGACCAATTAGCCTGACGAGCCTGGTCTGCAAGACCATGGAACGTATCATCATGGAACTCATAAACAAAGACATTGGTAACCTCCAAACTCTGGATCCCACCTAGTTCAGGTTTGTGAAAGGCAGATCATGCCTCCTGAACCTGATTGACTTCTTTGAGGCAGTCACCAAAGCTGTAGATGAGGGTAATGTGGTTCACACAGCCTATCTTGACCTCGCCAAGTCTTTCGACACCATCCCCCATTCTGGAATTATAGCTAAACTCACTAAACTAGGTATAAATCCCTACGTCACAAGATGGGCTGCCAACTGGCTCACTGACAGAACCCACACTGTAAAAGTTGCAGACTCCAAATCTGACCTCAAAGCAGTGACAAATGGAGTACCAGGGTTACCACCTGTCCCACTTTGCGAGGGACAGTCTCTCTTTGGGCAGTTGTGTCCTGCTAAAAAAGTGTAAAAATGGGAATTGTCCTGAGATTTTAGGACAAAATTAGTTCCTATATTTTATGTGATAGTTGCATAAAACAGTTATTCTGTATTTGAAACACCTAAGTGTTATAAAAAAACAGAATAAGCAACTAAAATGCTACAAGAATAACCTTTTATTTAGGCAAAAAAGGGAAGTTCTGTCCTTTGTACTGGCCGTGAGTATGTTTTGGCCTGCAAAATCTGATGTTTGTACCAAAAATGTCCCACTTTGGGCATTTAAAAAGGTGGCAACCACAGGGTTCTGTCCTGGGACCTCTCTTGTTTGGTATCTACTTCTCTGAAGTACAGGATAACACAGAAGGCCTCTGGCTAACGAAGTTTGCAGATGACTGCAAACTAGGAGTCATAGTCAAGTCCCCAAATGATGTGGATATCCTACAGAAGGGCCTCACTAAGACAGATGCCTGGTGTCAGAGCCATGGCATCAAGCTCAATGCCAAAAAGTGCAGTGTCATCCCCTTTGGTAAAAATTCTGTTCCCATGAACTGCCACATAGGCAGCAATCTACTTAACACCGAATGCGTGATAAGAGACCTTGGGACCCAGGTGGACAGTAATCTCTCCTTTGATAGTCACATCGCCACAGTAGTCAGGAAGTCCTTCTACGTGGCACACCTCATCATAAAAGAGTTCTCATCCAAGAAAAAAGAGGTCATTGTTCCCCTCTACTCGACACTCTTTAGACCCATCACAGAGTACAATGCCCCTTTTGGAATGTACCTCACAAGACATCTGCAACAGCCGGAAAGGCCACAGAAGTACCTCAAAAAGAGGATTACTGGCCTCAAACAAATACCCTACACTCATCATCATCATCATCATCATCCCCTTTTTCCCATTTACATGGGGTTGGGGTATCATATTAACTGTCGCCAACTCTTTCGATTCAGTGCCACTCTCCTGCCTTCTTCAACACTGATGCCTGATTGTCGCAGATCTTCTTTCACACAATCCATCCACCTCTTTGCTGGACGCCCTCGCTTCCTCTTACCTTCTTCCTGTCTGTCCCAAATCTCCCTCACCAGATTGTCTTCTGCTTTTCTACACATGTGCCCATACCATCGTAATCTGTTTTCTTTGATCTTTTCTGCAATTGGAGCTACTTTGGCTTCTGCTCTTATGTCCTCATTTCTTCGCCTGTCCCGCAGTGTGCATCCTACCACCTTTCTCAGGCACTTCATTTCCATCACCTCTAGCTTCTTCAACTGTTCTGCCTTTACTGCCTAGGTTTCTGTACCATATAGTAGTACAGGTCGCACCACTGTCATGTACACCTTACTTTTCAGCTTCTTTGGCATTCTTCTGTCATATACTACACCTGATACTCTATGCCAGTTGGCTGCAGCCCCTCTGATTCTAGCTTTGACCTCTTCATTCAGACTACCGTTCTCCTCAACCACCCCTCCCAGAACTTAACTGTTCAACTATCTTCCCATCTATCTCTATTCTCAGCTTCTTCTGATTTCCCCAATCTGCTGCCATTACCACTGTCTTATCTGTGCTTAGTTTCATCCCATGTGCCTTCAGATTTGCATTCCATTCTCCTATCCTTTGCTGAAGTTCTAGATCAGAGTCTGCCTGTACTGCCACATCGTCTGCATACAGCAGCTTTGTTGCTCTGACCCCTCCAACCTGTTTGCTGATGTAGTCCATTATCAGTATGAACAGCAGTGGGCTCAGAGCTGAACCCTGGTGTACACCCACTCCCACAGGGAACCCACTGGTATATTTGGTATAAACAAATACCCTACACTGACCGCCTCAAATAACTCCAGCTTTACTCTGTAGCATATCACCTACTCCGAGGTGATCTCTGCCTAACATATAAAGCTATGTCAAACCCAGAGATGTTGGTCATGCTCCACTTAAAGAAGTCCCAATCCCTCCAAACTACATGCTCTAGGGACCTAAACCTTGTCACCACAATAAACAGGACATGCTGGAGGGATAGATTCCTGTCCCAGAGACTTTCCATACTCTGGAAAAGGCTACCCATCTATGTCAAGAAAAGTTCTTCATTAGCATTCTTCAAGAAAAATCTTGATGAGTGGATGGGAAATAGGAAATACACCCCGGGATCACTTCTGTGTCTCAGCTCGACAGTGGCACAGGAAAATAACTTTTTTGGGTGGAGTAAGCCAGGTAACCTTGTTGGCTAGGCTTATGTAGGCCCCGGGGCCGATAGCCTAGTACTTACCTATGAACCCATGAACACTAAACTCTCACCGAAGTGGGGGATGGTCTTTGCTAACTATGATGGCCTGGACAATGAGCTCAGAAAACAGCCTCTAACAAACAGCTAGGCCCACAACACAATCAGGAATATGGAGAATATTACAGCTACTACCTCAACTATTTTAGGCAGAACACACTGCAGTAATGTTTATCACAATCAGGAATATGGAAAATATTACAGCTATGACCTAAAGTATTTTAGGCAGAAAACACTACATAAATGTTTATCACAAGTGGGCCAATAGCTAGGAAATACAGTACAAGTATGCAGTATACAATAAAATTGCTACGAATATCTAGAAGAAGCAATAACTACTACAAATAAGCAAAAAAACAGGCTACTTATTGCTATATATCACAGATCAGCTACTCCTCCTCAGATAGCTCTGTGTGTAATGGCAAAAACACTCAAGTTAACTTCTTAACAGAAAGTTGAAACATGAAACAACTTAAAAAAACTCAAAAGAACCAGTGAGGTGCTTTCTCCAAGCCATAGCCATGGCAACCCAACTAGACAATGACCATAAACACTAAACTCTCACTGAAGTGGGGATGGTCTTTGCTAACTATGATGGCCTGGACAATGAGCTCAGAAAACAGCCTCTAACAAACAACTAGGCCCACAACACAATCAGGAATATAGAGAATATTACAGCTATTACCTAAACTATTTTAGGCCGAACACACTGCAGAAATGATTATCAAAAACACAATCAGGAATATGAACAATATTACAGCTACGACCTAAACTATTTTAGGCAGAAAACACTGTAGAAATGTTTATCACAAGTGAGCCAATAGCTATGAAATACAGTACAAGTATGCAGTATGCAATAGCATTGCTATAAATATCTAGAATAAGCAATAACTACTACAAATAAGCAAAAAAAAAAAACAGGCTACTTATTGCTATATATCACAGATCAGCTGCTCCGCCTCAGATAGCTCTGTGTGTAAATGTAAGTGTAAATTGTAATAGCACTTTTCTTCACAAGACTAGTAAGCATCATAGGCATGTACCAAGTAATGTTATGGAAGGGCAGATTTTAAGGGCTATGAGGCTTCACACTGATGATGCCGGTTTAAATTTGGCTTCTTCAAGACTCAGAGAAGATTTTACAAGAAGGGATTATACAGCCACAGAGGTTCATCTGTGTATTAATGAGGTACATGACAGCAGAGTGACTATAGGCAGATCTTTTTTCTTTGAGAGAGTGGAGTTGGACACAAACAGAAATAGAGTTGCTCATGCTAAGAATAGACCCGTATTTTACTTATTCAAGTAATATTGGACAGGTCTGTGAAATTATTAAGAAACTTTGGCCTATACTTTTATCAGATCCTGATGTCAAGAAAGTTATTGACCATGAACTGGTTTAGTTTTAGAAATAATTTTTCTTTGAAAAGACAACGATGCTACAGAAATGTTAAAAAATATTTTTGTTTTAAATCTAGTCACTGTGATGCTTTTAAATGTGGTCCATGTAAAGCTTACACATTTATATTTTCCTGTACCTCCCTTGTTCATCAGCCTATTGGTTTAAGTGTTTATTTTGACCATTTTGCACATTGTGGTATCTGATCTTGTTTATATGGCTATTTGCACTGTCTGTTATGCATTCTATATAGGAAAGATGAACCATACCCCTAGGGATAGGATTTTAGAGCATGTTTATGATATTCAAAGGAATAGACACTTATGCCTTGGCAAGACATATCAGAGCAAGAGGTACAGAACATTCATTTAAGTTCCTTCTTTTACAATCAGTTATTCTGAATAACAGGGGTGGTGATATTCGAAATTATATTAAAAATATAAATGAGCAAGAAGAACAGAAGTGGATTTTGCAGCTTAAATATTAATGTGAACCAGGCTTCAATGATAAAATGAGTATTAAGCCTTTTCTCAAGTCGTCCACTGAAACATTGAGTGGGTGTTACACTTTGAAGGCTTGGCATTTTTAAGCTAGTTTACTGGATGAATGATTTTTCTTTGTGGTAGATGAAAACATTGCTAATTAAGTTGTCCCAGTGTTTGATTATAGGTTCATAGGTTCATAGGTTCATACTAGGCTATCTGCCCTAGGGCATTTATAAGCCTAGCCAGAGTGTGTTTGGCTTTCGCCACCCATTTTAAATTAATTTTGCTATGCCCTTTTTTGAGGTTAGTATACTGTGCCTCTGTCTAACAGTGACACAGAAGTGATACCCGGGGTAAACCTACGATCTCCCATACACTCATCAAGATTCCTCTTGAAGAGAGTCAATGAGGGACTCTGCCTAACCTGGACTGGGATTTTATTCCAGAGTGAAGGGAGCCTCTGGGTTATAAATCTGTCCCTCCAGCATGTCCTATTTATTTCAGTGCTGAGGTTCAAGTCTCTCAAGCTCGTAGCTCAATGGGATTTGGATTTTCTGAGGTGCAGCATGTCCATTAATTCTGGGTTGGACATGGCTTTATACGTCAGGCACAGATCGCCCCTGAGCAGGCGGTATGCCACTGAGTAGAGCTGGAGTTTCTTTAACCGGGCAGCATATGGCATCTGTTTGAGCCCTTTGATCCTCTTGGTGAGGTACTTTTGGGGTCTTTCCAGTTGCTGCAGGTGTCTGGAAAGGTACATCCCAAAAGGGGCATTGTACTCAATTATGGGCCTGATGAGGGATGAGTAAAGAGGCACGATGACCTCCCCTGATCTAGATGTGAATCCCTTCATGATTAGGTGGGCTATATAAAATGTTTTTCTAACCATTTTGGCCATGTGGTTGTCAAATGAGAGATTGCTATCAACTTGGGTCCCCAGGTCCCTAATTACTTCTTCTGTACTTAATGGATTACCACCTATGTGGTAATTTGTGGGCACTTTGTTTTTGCCAAAGAGGATGACTATACACCTTTTGGCGTTTAGCTTGAGGCCATGGCTCTGGCACCAGTTGTCTGTTTCTATGAGGCCCTTTTGGAGGATGCTTGTGTCAGCTGGAGAGTCGATTATGGCACCCAGTTTGCAGTAATCTGCGAACTTGGTCAGCCACAGTCCTTCCGTGTTGGCCTGTACCTCCGAGAAATATATACTGAACAAGAGAGGTCCCAGGACTGAGCCTTGTAGGACGCCACTTGTAACTGGTTTGGAGTCTGACATGGCTCCAGCAATTGTAACCATGTGGGTTCTGTCCTTGAGCCAGTTTGCAACCCATCTAGTAACATAGGGGTTTATATTTTAGTTGGTGAGCTTATCTATAATGCCCGAGTGTGGTATTGTATCGAAGGCTTCTGTGAGGTCCAGGTAGGCTGTGTGGACCACCTTCCCCTCATCAATGGCCTTGGTGACTGTTTCAAAGAAATCAACCAGGTTTAAGAGGCAGGATCTGCCCTTAACAAAGCCGAACTGGGTAAGATCCAGTGTCTGTAGGTCCCCAATATCTTTATTTATGAGGTCCATGATGATCCTTTCCATAGCTTTGCAGACCAAGCTAGTCAGGCTTATGGGGTGATAGTTTCCAGGATCCGTTGAGGCACCACCTTTGTGGAGAGGGACCACTGTTGCTGTACGCCACTCTTTGGGTACATATCCTGTAGTAAGGCTGAGATTGAACAGTAGTTTTATGTTTGGGTTTAGCTCTTCTTGGAGTTCATGTAGGATGCAGCCCGGGACACCGTCTGGTCCCATTGATGCTGTGTTTTTTGCTTTGGTGAGGGAGGCTCTTACTTGAGCATCTGAGATGTCAGGGGGGCAGCACTCTGCTGGGATAGATATTTGCCCTTTTAATTGGGGGGGGAGAAGTTTGCGCTGAACCTGTCAGCTAGGATGTTGGCAATGTCTGTGGGTTTCGTGTATTTTTTGTCATTTTGGACTAATTCTGAGCATATCTGGGAATTCCCACCCAGGTTCCTAACATAACTAAAGAAAGCCTTGTGATTATCCTTAGTGTCCTGTGCAATTTTTCTCTCGAAGCTGGCCTTAGACCATTTTATGAGTGCCCGTAGTTTTTTGCTAATACTGATCAGAGATGCCTTCCCTTTTTGGAATTTTGCTCTATCATGTAGTAGCTTCCTCCTTCTATTGTATAGTTTATTTATGGCTGGGGTCCACCAGACAGGACGTCTGCCTTTGGAGGATTGGGTCTTGGTTTTATTTGGGATTGCATGATCCATGCATTCCTGAAGGTGTTCATAGAATGCGTTTATAAAGGATTCTGCGGTCTGGGCCATATTTTTCACAGGCCCGGGGGCTTTGAAGGATTCCACCTCAGTTTTGAGGAGTGTGAAATTTGCTTTAGAAAAGTTTTTCACTGTGGTTTTCTGGGCAGGGGGTGGGGTCAGGATGTGAATATCCAGTGAGATTAGTATATGGTCTGATCTTACCAGTGAGGGATACACTTCTGGTCTGGAGCATAGAGTCCCCATGTTGGTGATGATCAGGTCCAGTATGTTTTCCCCTCTTGTGGGAGTGGTAACAAGTTGTTCAATAGCATTTGAGTTTATAAATTCTAGGAACCTTTGGGCTAGGGTGTTGGAGCTAGAGTAATGCTCCCAGTCTATGTTTGGGTAGTTGAAATCGCCCAATATAATGGTGTTTGGAGAGACCTTCATATTTTCCAGTGTTCTCAGGAAGGCCGAGTGGGGTTCCTGGGTTTGGGAGGGTGGTCTGTAGCAGGCTATAAACTGGAAGGCAGTTTTACCCACTGTTAGTTGCACATGGATAGTCTCTGATGCTTCGTGCTGTGCCACCAACCTGGAGGTGTGGGTATCTTTGATGAATATTGATACTCCCCCTCCTTTTGTGGTTTGGTCCAAGTTTTGGGGCCGAAAAGCATGGTATGAGGTATAACCTGGTAGTGCTGGGGTGCTCTCGGGAGCCTTGAACCAGGTTTCTGTTACCGCACAGATATCAATGTTCTCCATGCTAAGGAGAGTTTCGAGTGCGTGCATCTTGAGGTTTAGACTTCTGGCATTGAGTAGCATTACTCTTAGTTTCTTATCCCTTGTGATACCTATGGAGGTAGGTTTGTCTTTTGAGCCTTGCCTAAAAATGGCACTATGGGGGTAGCAAGAGCCTTTGCCAATATCCGAAAGCCCAGGGGTGACAGGTGCAAGCCGTCCCTAGCAAATCATCGTGGCTTGTCGAGCATGTCATCCCAGGCTGACAGGCATTGGATCCCCTTTGAATGACCCCAATACCTAAGCCAATTGTTGAAATTGATCATCTTGTCTTCATATTATGGCATCATTCTTGGTGAGGGTAAGATGCTACTCAAGGTCAGGGTCATACCGGCCTGGGCTACATGCTCAGAGAGCTCCTTATATCTCTTTTCATGTAGTCCAGGGAGGTACATCTCAGGTCATTCACACCAGCATGGACAATGACTGAGTCATATTTGTACTTGCCTTGGAGTGACCTAAGTGCTTGTGTTATGTGACGGATCCTAGCGCCCGACAGGCAGCTCACTGTGACCTTCTCCTTGTTCAGTCTGGTGAGCGGGACGTCAGTGTGCCTGATGATAGAGTCACCTATTACAAGTGTATCAGGTGTGTTGTTTAGCCTTAAGGGCTGTGACTGTTCGGCACACTGGCTTTGTGAGCTATGTGTTGCATGTGTTTTGTTTTGGGGTAGCGGTTGCTTGGGTGTCTGCTTTGGAGGTCTCTGCTGCTTAGGCAGATTTTTATTTAGAGCCTCAGTATGTTTTGTGTGTTTATGTGTTTGGTTTGCTGTCGTGGTAGGTCTATGTGAGACTGGAATTGTAGTGAGTGTGGTTTCCTTCTCCTCATGACTGGTTACACCAGTACTGAGTTGAGAGAGCTTAGCCTCCAGTTTGGCTATATGGTTGCATCTCTCACATGTGTTGGAATTTGTTGGGAGGAGGAGAGGGTTGTCTGTGTACATGAGGCAGTTGTAACATTGCCTCAAGATTCCCTGATTCACCAGCTGGACCAGAGAGGAGATTGACAACTGACCTTTGGACATGCTAAAATAGTATTGGGAATTCCTTTATAATTGAAAAAAGGGCCAATGGGGAACAAGGTACTCAAGGGGAGTTTGTGAGGGTGTAGTGCTTTTAATTTTTTAGTGCTGACTTATATAATTGCTTTAGTGAGCAAGTGCTAGGTAACTTAAATGCAATGTGTTACAGGTAACTTAAATGCAAAAATGACAAACAGTAACTTTCTTTCAAGTGAAACAAGGAAATAAGTACAGTAAGCAATGCAGATATCACTAGGGATCCACAGAAGCACTGAAAAGCCGTGTTTTAGGTGGAATTAGCGTTTCAGGGAAATAACAAGCAAACAAACAACAAGCATACAAACAAAGCTAGATTCAGCAGGCCTGTATCTAGTCTATGCTACAGCAAACAAGGTGTACCAATTTCAGTAAGAAACAGTTCAAATATGCAGGCACTATAATTAGCTGTACTGACTATCTAAACTCTTTGTTTTAAAATGTTTTTATGGTCTGGAGAAGGAGTGTTGTTCTGACAGCACTTACTTTGTCTTTTAAATGGTGTTTCAGTTAAACTGTTGGATCCTCAGCTGTGGTGGTTTGGAGTCATCCTTTGTTTTTCTAAAAGTTTGGCTCCAACTTTTGCCTGCGTGTTGTTTGGTTGTGCTACTAAGCCCAGAGATTTCTAAACTTCATTAGTGCAGACTCCAGAGGCCAGTTACTCCACAACGCAATAAAGGTTGATAAAATCCTGAACTAGTTTTTTTTTTTCTAATATCAGGCGGCTTTGTTCCCCAACTACTGTAACCTCCTCCTTGTTCAAATCAGATGACAAGTCAGTCACATATACCTTAACACTGAAGTCCAATACCTGGGTATTCAGAGATGCAGGGAAAGCTAATCTACTAAAGCTGAGTGATGTCCTGGCTAAAATAAAAATCCCATTCCAACTTGATAATACCACTTTTTATGAAAATTTCTTTAATGTCAAATCCTATGTACATGTAAATAGTTGTAGAGATGCATCTGTCTCCTTCAGAAACAAAGACAATGCCAAATTCAAAAAATAACCCCCTATGTTGGAACCCTAATGTAAACCTAGTCTATAATAAAGAAAAAAATGCACACAAAATGAAGCTATCAAGAATTTACCTATTTTTAACTTCACTGGTAACTGAAGCATCATTACCCGCTTTTCTGAATATAGATACTTTGGGCTTAGCCTTGTTCTTCTATAACTTTTTTTCAAATCATATAGACAAAATAACTAATGCAGTACGATCTCAACTTAAACTCTACTATAGAATCTCTCACTTACTGTCTCATGCAGCCCATTTTCCCTAGCCAAAAATGTTCTTCTCCCTAAACTGGAATACAGACTTCCTATGATTACATTTTAATTAGCACAACATTCACAAAGACTTCACATAACAGAAAATAAAATTTGCAGATTTGCCAACCTTGCTGACAGTGAATCTCACTATTGTAACCTCCTGCAATGTCTAAAATAGTGTCCACTAATTTAAAGGTCAACATATTTCCTAGGTATTCCTATTCATAAAATACTAAACACTGGCTATGGCATAACTTTGAGATGGAAACAACCTAAGATCAGTTTTACTTCCTTAGAAGTACCCAGAAGAAAATTATCACATTAAATAGACCTCCATATAAAACAGATAGTTGAAAAGGTGCCTTCTCCCAAGTAGGCCCAGCCTTATGGAACAGATGTCCAACTGAATTAATGGGCCTGGAATCTCTCACTGAATTCAAAAAGCCTTCTCCAACCACTTGCAGAAGGAAACTGAATGTAAATGCTTCAGGGGCAATGTCTAATCTCACTCTTTGCTATCAAACAGCATACTAACTCTGTCAAGACAGTCACTGTGCAATGTTGAATTCTAACAGTATGATACCTCCAGCATGAATGCCTTTCCCTACTTGTTATCTTATATATTGTCTTGCTTATTTCCTGAAATGTTTAAATTCAAAATGGACTTTATGTACATAATGTAAATAATGTAAACAACTTTGGTTTTACTGTTAACTCTAACTCTGCAATGTTTTTCTGTACAAGCATAAGGATTTGCAACAAGTGTATGTTTGCTCCAAGACCCTTTAAAAAACATTTCATTTTGCATTTGTTCTTATATGTTGTATTCATTTTTTTTATTTTCTTTACTAATGCTTGTGTTGTGGCAGAAAAAGGTCTTGGGATCAGCCCACCTATCTGATTACCAAATAGTAACTAAATAAATAAACTAAAATGACATCCAGATCCAGGAATGCAAGGTTAATGGTTTGTGGCTCACCTAGTTTGCAGAAGACTCCAAACTTGGTGTCATCAGAGACTCCCCAGAGGATGTACTTGACACTCATTAAGCTGACCATTGAGTATAATGCTCCTTTCAGTATGCACGTCTAAGCATTTGTCATAATTGGAAGAACACAACACTTTATCAATAAAAAAACGAAGGGCCTAAATCATAAAAGCTATGCAGACCAACTCATAGCTTTGTCTCTCTCTCTCTCTTCTCAGTTTTATACAGATCAGACTGTAAAGAAACAACCCCTGATTCACATATAGATCCTCAACAGACCATATTCTGTTAGGCCTATTGCACATTCATAAGTCAACTGATATTTATAAATACCCATTCAAGGGACATCATTCTCTTTTGCAAAATTAAATAAACATTCTGGAGGGATAGGCATGTATCACAGAGAATACAACTTATGTGGAACCATCTTCTACTTCATATAAAGCAGAGTGGGTCTCTTACTCTATTCAATTGTAAGCTGGATAAATGGATGGGTAACCACAAATTCACCCCTAGTTTAGCACCACTGGTCCTCATGGATAGGGGAAACATGTAATTACCTCAACATATACTTCTTCAGCCCATCTTTGGATATTCATATGGAAAAACAGAAGGGCTAGTAATTACCACAGGAACAGTCTAGTAAGTACCTATGAACCTTATGAATTCCCTTTGTGGACATATTACAAAGTGCCTACTGGGCTACTTTGATGGTGCATTCAAAAACTTTGATGCATAATATAATGCAGCTGAGCAGCTGTTCACAGCCATGGCTATTGCCATGATGGAGGAGCAGTCCCAACATTGTTTGATGACCAGTGGCATCATAACTCAGATGAGCTTCTTGCATAGGAAGTGGCGGTTAGGTGGCAACACCCTGAATAGTATAAGAAGTGCTTTATTTATATTTATATTTGTTTCATTCATCCTGTTTTAGGATTGAGACTGGTGTTGCCACTGACAAGTATTTGTCGTGCTCATCTTGAGACATATGTGTCTGCTGCTGTCTGCATCTTCCACATCAGGTGGAGGTGGTGGTGGTTATACTGAATATAATATACTTATTACATTTTGTGTGGGCTTCTGCAAGACTCCATTCCAAGGTGAGCTTACACTATACCATTTCACAACAACTGAACGTTACCTGTTGTGTTCCCCATGTAGAACATATGAGCAGGGACACACACTTGCTTGTGGTCTGTCACACAGCTAAGGGAACATGAGTATGGAATTGTATTTTTTATTTGAACATTTTACCTTACGGTTATCTAGGTTCTATAATCTGCACTTTGTCTTTCATCATAATCAGAGTGTGGCAATAATCATGTCACTTTTCAGTGGAAGCTCACACCCATGCTGTGGCTGAGACTGAGATGCATGAGAGTATTGTGGCTGAGGGTTCCTTGCTGGGGGGGGGGGGTCTGGTTCCTCACTGGCATGTAGCTCACTTGTGTTGCCAGAAGTAGCGCAGCCACAGCTGGAGCAGGGGCTAGAAGCTGCACTGGATGTAGCCACTGGCAGATATATGCACCAGATGGAGATCGTCTTTAGCTGGACTGCAGATTCATTCAGCTGACTAGCCCCCTCCCCATGAAGCCAACAGAGAAGGGTGTGTTCTATATGTTCCATACCATTGGCCACCCTGAGCCATCAAGTATGTAATGTTCCTCTGGGATTTGATAGGAGACAGCAAACCAGCTGCTCATACTCCACCATGTCCCTAAATGGGTGCGTTCCCTTTCCTCTCATGTCCCAGTCTACCACATCTGCATTGCCATCTCATCACATTACCATTTACATACATACATATATGCAAATATTTAAAGCACTAGCCTGCCAATATACAAAAACACTTATTCCTATAATAAGTGTCTAGGCTGTTCTTAAAAATATCTAAACTAATACTTGCTTTAATGTAATTTGGTAGTCTGTTACATGTATCAGCTGCTCTCTCAGAGAACCAATTAGTACACTTCCTATTCCTATATAATCTTTTTTATTTTCTCAAGTCTTTTGGGTTTCTAATACCATGACAAGAATGGACAACATTCCTAAGTCAAAGGATGATTAAACTTCATGAAATTAGTATTGTTTCAATCTTTGATGTCAGCCAGAAGTGCTCTTTGCAGCACCCGCAATATGTCGAGGAATGACTCCTGCAATTCGTATTGGGTTACATGTATTGGTAACATATCTAAATATGATTGTAGTTCTTTTTTATAAGACCTGTTGCTCCTACTACTATTGGAACTGTCTGGGTATCTTTTTTCCACATTAATCTCATTTCTCCCTGCAAATCCTGATATTTTATGACTTTTGTGTCTCTGTACACAAGACACTGTAGTCAATGGGTGTGGTGATTTCAATCTTTCCTCTAACTTCTGTCTTAATCTTTTTGTATATCCTGTGTCTGAAATTCTGGGCTTTTTGCATAATAGTAACAATACATAATTTTTTTCTTATCCTCAATAATCCACTCTATCATCTTTATGGCTGTTCTCTGGCCTATCAGTTTTTGTGATTTTTGTGGACTGCTATTTCCTACTACAACAGGGGGAGTATCCTCCCCCCTGGCCCTAGCCTGGCCCCATTGTAGGAATGTTTCCATATTTTGAGGATTCTACACTGTTATTTTTTCCATTCCAGGCACCAGTGTGCCTACTGGGAACAGGCACTTTTTTATCCTGGGTCTTGTGCACCCAGCTATTTTTTTTAATTTTTGACTTACTTCTGTTCATGATATATGCTATATAAATGCAGTCTATATATCAGTGTTGTCTTGGTGAGATTTTGTGAGAAACAGAGTCCACCTTGTGAAGGTACTCACCAAGACTTGAGGATGAATTACATTTCAGCAATACTACTCTCCTTTGCTTGCGGACTTCTCATCTCTCCATTAAGACCCCTTCTACATAGGTTGTCTGATGATTCTCTAGTACTTTTTGATAACCCCAAACATTCCCAGAGATAGCTGTCTCTAAATGTTGTATATTCTGGAATAAGATCTCCTCTTAGATATTTGTAACAGACACTGTACAAGTTCAGATATTTTAGACTTTCATAATAACTTAAATTTTCACATCCGTAGATGCCCTTGGTATATTTACACTGCACTCTTTCCAGTTAAGTCATCCTTATTTTCTTATAAGGTTTTAGTATTGCTATTCCATACGCAAGTTTGGGCCTAATGTAACTAACAATGACTTCATCATTTCTAATTTCCTAGACTTTATAAATCTTTTTGTACAACCTATAGTTCTATAACTATCATTAACCAATCGGTTGATAGATCAGAAAAACTCAAAGATGGATCTACCCATGTACTCAGGTCCTTAAATGAATCTACAGTTTCAATCACTGTGTGCTGTGTTAAATATTCACCTTTCGATTTATGTTTCCCAAATCTCATATGCTTAGCTTTTTATGTATTTATCAGCATATTATTCTCCTGTGCCCAACTGGTCAATTTAGTCAAGTTCTTTTGCAGACATGCCTTATCTGCTACACATGTAATCTGTTTACCCAGTTTCAGGTCGTCTGCATATAGACTGCAGAACACATCAAGTGAAAAAGTTATACCTGAAAGATACAATCTAAACAAGTATGGGAACAGGACGGTGCCCTGTGGGATACTCCTGACTGTAACCAAGAATTTCATCTGTCCAATTGATGTATGATACTTGCCATGTCCTGTTTGTGAGTCATGCAGCTATCCATCTTATCAAGATTTGCCTGCTCTCTCTTTCTTTCCATCCCATGTCTCAGCATTTTCTGTGTGCACTCCACCCCGTTTGTCTAGTTTTCTAGAGCGTATCTCTGCCCCGGATGCTCTCCTAGCTTATTTTACTATTTTCATTCTCCTTCACATTTTCATATTTTCCCGTCTCTCAATATAACGACAAAACTGGACTCATTACGTTCCGGTGTGTGGTATAAGAATAAAATAATCAACAAAAGTGCTCAAACAAGTTTCTATTTTTGGATTTAGCTACTGCTTTTTATTATATTCTGTTTGTGTTCTGCAGTTGCGGTGACCACCAGTTTAAGGAACGGAGTTCAGACACAAGGTTTTAGCTTTCCATTAATTACCGACTACAGTACCTTTTGGTCAGTGTTTTATTTTAAAATAAAGCATAGTAGTTTGCTTTCTGTTGTATTCTTTGAACACTCTATATTGGCCCTAGGTGTGAGTGCATGTGTGGAGTGAATGAATTGCCATGGCACTGGCAGGGCTAGCCAGCTGGCAGTGTAAACCCAAGTTCTAGATGATTGCCACTGTTGAAGTGACACTCTGACCCCTTGTGCAAAAGTGGGAGAAGGGGTTGAGGATGGATGGATGGATTATACCATTTTAACAGTCATGTTAACATCATTGCGCAGGCTCAAGAAACTTCTATAAAAAAGAGATGACATCGACAACACCAGGATTTTGCAGGAGAATCCTAGCGAGCATTTCGTGTTTACTTAATATGATCGAGTTCTTTTTATCTTGAGCTTGGTATGATTAGAAAACTTTTCGCTAAATGGTTAATTTGAATGCATCTGGGTTTAAGCAGGGAATTTGAAAGGAGGTTGCTGTCTTTCTTGCACTACTTTTTCTTCATTTCCTATGGATACGACAGACATGTTGATGTGAGTTATTTATAAGTGTTTTGTACTTTGCAGTGAAAGAAATGGTGGTACTTTGGCTGGCAGAGTTTGACATTTTAGATATGCAATAAATGTTAACTTTTTGGAAGTGCAGCTTTTCTTTCTGATAACTTTACGATCGAGTATGCATACCATGCAAACAAATCCTCAACCGTTAAAGATCTTTAATGTATTTCAAGGAATTCACGGGTAAAAGTTAGCCTACGTACAAATGTTTAATCTCAGCTGTGTAAGCACTACTTTTGTTGGGATGTGTGAATGACGTGCATTCACCATACTGATGAGATTGTTTTACTTAGTGGGCTCAGGGCTGGACTGAATATGGAACTAGTTTAAAAGTGGGGAATTTGAAAGCAGGCTGCTGCCACTGCTGCCTTTCTTGTACTACCTTTTCATTTCCTCTGGATATGAGAGATGTGTTGAGTTATTTGTACGTATTTTGCACTCAAAGACATGGTGGTATTTTGGCTGGTAGAGTTGTATATTTTAGATGCAGTAAATGTAAATTAACTTTTGGAAGTGCAACTTTTCATTTTGATAACTTCATTATGGATTGAGTATGCATGTCATGCAAATGATTCTTCAAGAAAAAGAAATATTATGTCTCTGACTTTGTTGTTTTGTATATTTATTTTAAACTGTTAGTATTTTTCAAGGAATTCTTGCTACTGAATTTTAAGTTGCTTCTTTGTGGGATGCGTTGCTTTGCTCCGTACAACTTATTGCAGTCTTTGTACAGATCAGACTCCATAGCTTTTGCAGATCGAACGCCTGCCAGCCTAAGAAAAGAGCATGAGTTTGAGTTATTATGTGAGTTCTACCTGGGTGGACTAGAAGGAAAGAAATGAGGAAATTAGTAGAAAGCCAGTTGAGTCATTTGTGACATTTGTATCTTGTTTATGTTCTTCATTTTGAAGAAAATATTAGAAAGAAGTGTTTCAGATGGAATTTGTTAATGCTGTTAACATTGCTAGTACTTGAGATGCAAATAACTGATTTGCTTTAAGCAGGGGTGTAGCTAGGATTTTCAAATTTGTACTCAGAGCTCTCAAACTGCTACCCCCCTCCCCAGCCAAGTTACGGCCATTCTCGTAATTCACGGTTCGCTCTTTTAGTGTCGATGAAGAGGCATTCGCTGTAATACCTCTTCAGTAATATAATATAGATTCACTCAAACTTGGTTCCTTGAATTGAAAATGAACCTGAAAGTCAGTTCTTTGAAAAATGCAGCATGGTAGTTGGGGTAGAGGATTCATGCTTTTGTTTTCTGTAACTAAGGTACAGGTTTTGAGCTTGAGTAAATTACTAACCACCTGCTACCCCTAACTAGGGTGTTTCATTCACACACACACCCCTACCTACCTCTTAATGCAAGAAATATGGACAAAGCCTAAAATAAACAGGGACAGATATTAAAAATGCTCTTGTGAACTTAGAAAGTTGCTAGAATAACAGGATTTGTGCTAGTATGAGAAAGTTGCTAGAATAACAGGATTTGTGCTAGTATGAATTTTTCTAAAGGACATGAAGTCTGAAACTCAAATGTCTGTCATTATTTAGCAACTTCAGCCTTCAACGATTTTCTAGAAAATCACAAAATTTATGAGGAACAGACAAAAAATATGGGGCAAACATCTGGACATTCTGCAAACTTTGGACAGTTGAGAGGTATGCTACCTACCTACCTCTCATACACACACACACACACACACACACATACACACACACACACATTCTCACACACACACACACACACACACACACACACACACACACACACACACACACACACACACACACACACCTCTCAACCTCTTAGAGCAACAAACTCATAAATAAAACTGAGGCAAAGGCCCAAAAATAAGGACATTTTTTTTAAATATTGCTCTTATAAACTTAGAAAGATAATAGAGTAGTGGTAGGTCTTGCATTAGTACGAATTTTCTGAAAGGTATGAAATCTGAAACTCAAATGTCTGCCATTATTTTCTAACTTCAGTCTTTAACAATTTGTCACTAATTTGCCAGAAAACCGCAATTTTATGAAAAACGGACCAAAAATGTGATGCAAAAATATAAAATTGCCAGACAATACAGCTGGGAACCTATCAAAGAAGGGACACCATTTTAATATGAGCACAGTTAACTTGAGCAGCTGACAAAATTAGAGAATCTACATGCATTTCTGAAATAAAAGTGATGTATAACTCTGATCATTACAGTTATTTATAAAAGTAAACCCTCCACGTTTTCTTCCAAAATTGCTATTTTGCGGAGAGATTATTAGGGGGAGAGCAACATTTTGAGCCAAAATTGGGGACAGTTGAGAGGTCTGGATATTCCTAATTCTATAAAGTGATGTATTTGCACATACCTCTCAACCTCTTAATGCAGGAAATCTGGACAAGGCCAATTATATTGGGGGAACATACAAACAGTACTAAAAATTGTTCTTGTATAATATCTGCTAAACAAAGCAATGCAGTCTCACAATGAAAGTAGACTTAGCATTAAAACTTCTCTGCCCTTGAAACTCACATTAATTGAAACAGCATTAAAACCCACATTCAAAGAAAATACATTTTGCCAGTGGCAGATAAAGATTAATTTTGGGCTGTTTTCAAATCATAGGCCCCTTGCACATGAAACATACACGTGCTCTTTGATACACCTTCCTGATTGTATTAAATTATATTCCTTGTACAATACAGTATAGTTGTTAGAGAGCATTTTAAATTTATTGTTTTGAACATTTTTCCAGTAAACAATTAAACAAAATGCGTGCACCAATAATGACAAAACAGCCCAATGCATAACATTTCCATCAAAAAAGTCTACTCAAACTTCTACAGTCCACCAGTATCAGTAAATATCCACAATCTCTGAACTAGTAAAAGCCATCTACATAATTCCACATTAAAGAAATCTATAATTAATGAAGAGGCTGCTGCTAGCAAACAACTTTATATTTCATGGTTTCATCTACAAATAAAGTGCCTGTTACCCTTGAGGAATAAATTGCCTATGTTACATTAAAAACAATGATACGCTAGTAATATTGCAATAGAGAATGGATGGCAAACTGATAACAGGTTCATAGTTACTACTAGATATCTTCGCCAAAACAGACCACAGCATCCACCCCCCTTTACAACACAGTACAGTACCAGCAATGCATCTACCTACTGGGGGCAAAGAACCCACAGCCTTCTGCATCAAAAGCAAGTGCACTACCTGTTGTGCTATTAACAGTACAATCAGACTCAGCATAAGCAGCACTAAACTTTAGTTCCCCTGCAGCTCTCAGCTCCTTGTAAAATGTCAACACTCAGCTGTATCTCTTTGCAGCACAAAAAATCTGGAAAAAGCCAACATTTATTGGGGGGGGGCAAAAGCCCAAAAACCAGGGACACATTTTAAACATTGCTTGTATAATTTTGGAATGTTGCTAGAATAAAATGCTGTGTTATCACCATGCATGTCTTGAACCCAGAACCATATGTATTACAGTCAGTGCAACATACCACTATGCTAAATCAACATTTTGAGAAATAAGAAGACAAACTTAATGGCTATCATTTAGATAGCTCTCATCCTCTTAGCACAAAAAAAACTGGACAAACAAAGCCAATAATGAGGGAATACAAATTCAGTTCTCACTTCACACCTTAGCACAAAAAACCTGGACAAACAACAAAAACAATAATGGGGGAAATACAACTTCAGTTCTCACTTCTCACCATAGCTCACAACCATTAGAAAAACAAATCTGAACAAAGTTCAGAAATGGTGGTGGTTAAGGACTTTAGGCTTTTCTTACCCTAAAGCAAAGGTACAGGGTTTGAACCTGAACACCTATAGCCAGCAGGTGTATTCTGTGGGGGCATACACACACATCCCCACCCACCTCTTACCTGATAATCTGTTTGTGATACTCACACACCTCTTACCTGATAATCTGTTTGTGATACTCAATTGCCTTCCAACTGCATCTTCACATTTCCCGCTCACAATAATCCATTTGTGATTGTCTTCTTCCACTTGCTCACTACTGCACATTTCCCACTCGCAGCCAGCCGGACATGACATGAGCTCACTTCCGACTGGCTGGTATCCTCTTTAAAGGAGCCAACACCCTTTAAAAATACATACTTTTTTTTTAAGGGACAGCTGGCTGACCATCAGGAAAATTGATGCAATAAGCCACACATCCTCTAAAGCAGATAGGACTGAAGGAATGGGCGTAGGTTCTGTAAAATCCTTCTGTAACAACTCATAGCATTTTCTGTAGGACTGACAAACCTCATTGTTTGCTCTCTGAATACACTTCTAGCAATAGTGTCAGACAAAGAGAAACTCCCACAGGGAGAATCAGAAAATGAGCTATCCACTGAATCTGAATCAGAAGTCAGAGGACAAAATCCTGAATCTATTCCTGCATCTTACTGTTCAATTTAGAGTCTTGAATCTCTTCAGCAAAAGATGAATCCAAGAAGATTCAATAGCCCAAATTAAATACTTCTATCCAAAGAAAATTGAGAAGTCGTAGATACATGCTTGGTTTTCTGTTTCTTTTTGTCAGTAATAATAGGGCCAGTCATACTACTACTGGCACATTATGGCCCATGGGCACAGTCTTATGACACAACAGAGAAACCTTCCCTATTCCCTCTCCCAGGACCAACAAGTGTGGCTCTCTCTTGCCCACTGAAAAGACTCCAACAGCCACAGAGGATGTCGTTAACCTCCAGTCCATAGTGGCTGTAAGTGCTACTCCAGAGGGATCTAAGCTAAAAGATGAGGGGTCTAAGGTCCAGCAAATGCACACAGTCACCCACCTGCAGTTAAGGCACATTGCAAGCTGCTGTGGTGGCAAAAGCTGTTTGATTAACATTTTCTTTTTGTGGCTGTAAGACAAACCGACCATGGGACTGACAATCTGTTCCATGGTCAAGCTGAAAATGATGCCTCTTTCCCAGGGAAGACAAACAGCAAATGCCAGTAAAACTACCAGTCCACAGAAGTTATTTTTTATCAAGAAAACACTGTAAAAAGCACTTTAAAATACTATTACAGCCCCACAATGGAAAAATAAACTATTTCTCCACAGAAAATATGTTTTCAGCTAGTTTACACTACTTTTAAACTATCAGAAGAAATAGTGTTCTGTTTAAAAGAACATTACAGTCTTAATATAGTTCATTAAAACATAACGCTCCTAGTTTTGAAATAACTTTCCTAAAGGGAAAAGTAATAAAACTACAATAAATTTAATGAAATTATTTTTTTTTCCCGAAAGGGAACTTATCTGCCCAGCAAAGGAAAGCATAAGCTAGCCGGCCAGCCACAAATCCCCCAATGAAGCGTAATCTTTGGCAGCAGTAAAACTCTGAAGGACTTCATGCTCAGACTTGTCTTTTAGTCAGCTCAGCTTGACCTGCTTGATAGTTTGGGTGTGTGGAAGGTGCTCTGAAGCTTTGGAAGCTGGCCGGCTGTTATGTCCTTGGCTGGATATCCCATAACTCTAAAGCTACTGCAGCAGTAATCAATTTGAAAAACATCAAATAATACTGAATAACTCTCAAGATGTGCAAACTATAGTGCAAATAATAAAGACAGTTTTCTTAAGCAACATCTCAGGTTTCACTTAATTCCATGCAACAGTTTGTAAGTCACATGGTTTTTGAAATATTAAGTGCAAATAAGGAATAATAAAGCACGAAGACCATTCTCAAATAAATGGTATTTAATAGGGCTTGTGTAAATGAACAGCCTATGGCCAAACTTGCATATTGCATTTTATTTATTTTATTTATTTTATGTTGCACAAACATTCCTGATTGTATTGAAGAAGGTACTGTGGTGTTGTAGTGGATTTTATTTTATTTCATTTGAATGTAAAGCTTTTAAGAAATGCATTATTCAGGGATGATGTGACTGATTTTGTATAAAAGGAAGTGATGTTTTTTGTATAAGAGGAAGTGATTTTTTTTGTATAAAAGGAATTGATTTTTTTTGTTTAGTCAATCTGAAGAAGTCAGATGGTTTTATACTGACGAAAGCGCTCATATTAAAGTGTAGTATGTTCCTGTGATCTGGTCTCCATGCTTTATTATTTTTTATGTTTTATTTGTGTTTTGTGCTTCTAAGTGCAAATAAGGAAATATTGCATATTTTCATAATTATTGGCAAACAACTAGCAATATTTCCAGTATAGTGTGGTATAAACCAGCACCGACAGTGAATTGTACCGTCTCCCACATTGGTGTTTCACACCACACATCTCAATAACATGTCAATCTTTCAGTTATGAAAATATGAACAAAAATTTGAAAATATAAATAATATGGGTCAAACAAAGATTAATTTCTCTACTGTAAGACATGATAGAATAATAATCTTAGTGTCATTTTGTTAGTGTCATTTTGTTAACAATGCTTTCCCCTTTCTAATACCGCTGATCATTATTATCTGGTAAGCCACTTAGTTAAAGAAGCCAGACCCAAAATATTTTTGGACGCCATAAGGCAGTATGGGTGTGAATTGGAAATATACAAAAAAGGCACTGCATGCTTGAGCGAGTTAAGGTAACCGTGAGTTGTTATGTAGCATAAAAGAAGTTATGTACTTACCATAACATTGCATCTGTGTTATCGATCTTCATTTGTCTTCATGTATTGGAACTATATGGCACGAGAATATCAAACTAATTTGCACAGGTACTTACCTTGCAAATGTATTAGAACTGGATGGCATTTGACTTTTCAAACTGATTTGTACAGCTACTTATGTTCAAATGTTTTTAGACCCCTATGGCATTTGAAAAGTCATCACAATGCATGTGTACAGTTGCTAGTGCCAAAAGATATATCAACAGAGTACCCTGTTGCACAGGAAGGTAATATACATGTGAGTAGTAACTGGATTACAACATTTACAGTATGTTTCTACAGTCTGGAGATCTCTCGAAGCCAAGACTGTTTGACTCCAGGGAGCATGTGTTCACACCTATTTATTTATTTATTTATTTATTTTGAGTAGTCCCTACACCTCTGAGCATCATCAATTTCTCTTCAGGGTGGGGGTGGACCTGTGGTGCTAATGTTGTTCCTCTCAGTTCAACTGTTCCTTCCTTCTTCGTGAGTTCAGTTTTTGGGGCTATTAAAAGCCCTGTCTACTGCAAAACTCCTCATCTCCCCTTCTCCAGTAGTCTGCCAACATATCCATGGGGGGTCAGCAAATGTGCAGATAGTTTCTGGCTATCTGATCCATATTTCTTTTGATACCCTCCCTCTGGTCCACTCTCACCACAGAGGCCCTTCATAAGAGGAAGCACTTACATGCCATGCAGAAACCTGTCACAGATGATGCTGAATACAATTAAAAAGGGGCTCTAAAGTCTCCCTCTGATAATTTCTCCTTTGGAGACACCTTGGAGCACCTTGAACAGGAAGGTGACTGAAAATCCCAAATCCCTACCAAAGAGGAATCAGTGTAATTATCTTTACACACCCTACTATTTCCCCTTTTAGTGTTTCCATTTGCAGATGAGCTTATTCTTGATTTCACTACAGGCCTGGGAAGGTCCTGATTCCTGTCAGCTGACCCCCAGTATTCCTGACAGAATTTTCTTCCCCCCCCTGCGCTTTAACAGTTCAGCACCAAACATTTTCCTCTGGAGTCCACGGTTGCTGCAGCCTCTTCACTAAGCTGCTGTGGTAAAAAGTTCCTGTAGTCAAATACCTAACAGACAGTTTCAGATGATGCATAGGTTTGAAAACCGAGTTCACTTTTATTGATCTGTCCTTTAAGATCCTTGAATTTCTTGGCACCTTTTACCAGACATCAAAGGATCTGTTTAAAGAGTTATCACATTGTTTCCTAGTTAGCTACCTTACAGTCTGTGCCCAGCTCATTCATGACCCTCTTTACATGTGCAGACTAGCAGGTTCAGACTTTTCCATTGGGAGACACACCTAGATGCATCTATGTGAATTTGCGGAATGAGTTGCATTTTCATCCATCCATGTCTTTTTGGCTTTTGGCCTGCACCCCCCCCCCCCCCAAAAAAAAAAAAACCTTGAGAAGCATTATTCAAGTACCAAAAAGAAGTTAAGACCTTTTCAACTGTAGAGGTACTTTTCCATTTCCCACAAAGACCCTTTCCAGGAATCAGAGGGACCTTGGGAAAATATGGTTCAAGATTCAAAGGGCCTTTCCAAAGCACATGTACAGACAGTTCTCCTGGGGTGATCTAGGGAAACATTTATGGAAAATGCCACACAGTCACCCACCTGCAGTTAAGGCACATTGCTAGCTGCTGTGGTGGCAAAAGCTGTTTGATTAACATTTTCTTTTTGTGGCTGTAAGACAAACTGACCATGGGACTGACAATCTGTTCCATAGTCAAGCTGAAAATGGTGCCTCTTTCCCAGGGAAGACAAGCAGCAAATGCCAGTAAAATTACCAGTCCACAGAAGTTATTTTTTACAAGAAAACACGGTAAAAAGCACTTTAAAATACTATTACAGCCCCACAATGGAAAAATAAACAATTTCTCCACAGAAAATATGTTTTCAGCTAGTTTACACTACTTTTAAACTATCAGAAGAAATAGTGTTCTGTTTAAAAGAACATTACAGTCTTAATATAGTTCATTAAAACATAACACTCCTAGTTTTGAAATAACTTTCCTAAAGGGAAAAGTAATAAAACTACAATAAATTTAATGAAATTATTTTTTTTTCCCGAAAGGGAACTTATCTGCCCAGCAAAGGAAAGCATAAGCTAGCCGGCCAGCCACAAATCCCCCAATGAAGGGAAACATTTATGGAAAATGCCACCCAGGAGTCAGGAGTAGCCAGCAGAACCTCAGCTTCAAAAAAAATCTTTCCTTAGTAAGCCCTACCAGTGCTCCAGAAAGGAAGCATGCTTATCTAACTCTGGGGGTATTTAGGGGGCCACTTATCCTTAAAGCTAAGTGACTGGCTAGAAATAATTACAGATTCTTGAGTACAAAAAGAATACATCAGAGGTTGCATCATACCCTTTTCAGTTTCACCTCCAAGTACATTAGCAACTCTTCAATGTTCCTTCCAATAAAAAAAGGGGGGGGGTCATCAAAAAATTCCCACCAGACCAGAGGGAACCTGGAATTTACTCAAGGTTAATTTTAGTGCCAAAAAGGCAGGTGTCTCCGGACGAACCTTGGATTTCAGTGTTCTGACCAAATTGATTGGCTAAATGGAATTCAGTATGGCTAGTCTCTAGACTATTCCTCTGTTCTTGGAAAAAGATGTCTGGATATGCTCCTTAAAACCTCGGGAAGCATATTACCATATTAAATGGTCAAACACCCCGGTTCCTCCACTTCCAGCTAATAGTCAATCATTATGACTTCAGGGTCCTTTTCTTTGACCTCATTTTAGCACCCAGGGTGCTCACTAATTGCATGGCAGAAACAGCAACTACCTTGTGACTGCAAGTATTCCAGCGGCTTCCATATCTGTCCATTACCGCTTCATCCAGGCATTTCTTACTAAAACAGATTATTTTCTCCTAATCTGTACATACATAGGAATAATTCTAGTTATGAAAAATCATGTTTGACTCCTAGTCAAGGTTTGGAGTTCAACGGTACAATTTACAGTTACGGAAACATTCATAGTCTCTAGGCTCAAAGCCTTATGGTGATTATACTAGTTCCCTTGGCAAAGTATCACAGCAGAGTTCTTCAATGGCTACTTGCATTTCCATGGTCAGTACCTTATTAACCTATGTCAGATCCATTTTGACATCCAATCTTTGCAGAAAAATTGAGACTGGGAAGTTGCACTCTGAGGAGTTTCCTTGGGGCCGTCCCCTTGTTCTCACTGCAGCCAAGGATAGAGTGCCCATGGGTGTCTCAAAATGGCGCAAACAGGCATTATCTGGACTAGACACTCCACAGCTCCATTTAAATGCCAATTTTCATATCAATGTTCGAATGATGAAAGCAGAGTTTCTTTTTTTTACTGTTGCAAGCCTTTGAGACTATTCTCCTTTTTGTAACAACTGTGATTCAATAAGATAATATTATCAGTGGGTTGGTACTTCAACAAACAGAAGGAACCATATCTTAACCCTTTTAGCAAGAAACACTAACAGTGTGCCAATGGGCATTTCTCTCCCAATCGATTAATGATAGCAAAGTGTATTATGGGGAGCCCCAATACGATGGGTCTATATTATAACATCGAATTTTATGAACATCGAATGTTATATCGAACCCATAATGTTGAACGCTGAAAACAGCGAAGGTGCAGGACACTGAATTCTTTCCCAGGGAAAGAATTCGGTGGGCTGTTGCTGTGGCTTCACTGTTTTCAGCGTTCGATATGTTGGAACATTACGAGTCGGGTTCAGGTAAGTGTGCAATTGTGTGTAGGTTAGGGTTGGGGGGCGGGTTAGGTGAGTTAGGATTAGGGTGCGGGTGAGGTGAGTGTGCGATAATGACGGACCTTAGGGTTAGGGTTGGGTTAAGGTAAGTGAATAGCTAGTAGTGTATGTAAAGTTTAGTTTAGGTTTAGGTGTAGGATTTTAAATGTATGTGTGTGGATTGCTGTTTTTTTGTGTGTGTTTGTGTTGTGTGTATGTTTCTCGGAATAGCGATTTTTTTCCCTGGGAAAAAATTCGCTATTCTGACTGTTTGATGTTTTCAGATTTTGGTGTTTGGGGTTCGATATTATAACATTCGATGTTTAAAAACTTCGATGTTATAATATAGACCCAATACGATAACAAGCAAATCGAGCAGGTCTATTTTTTTTTCTGCCTCACGAATGGACCCTCATTCCAAACATGATAAAAACAAAATCTTTATCCAGGAGGCCAGCTTTTCTGTGGCCTCTTGGCCTCATCTCTAAATGACAAATGCAGCAACCACCTTGCCATGCCCCTATCCCTCACAAGGGAGACTCTGAGGGATGCTCATTTACACACTTGGTCTTTGGATTTTCCATATACCTCCTCTATCTCCCCAACTCCAAAATTCTGCAAAAAGTGATATAGTTGAGGAGTAGAGTAATTATTATTACTCCTTATTGGCCTCGACAGATTGGGTTTCCCTTTTCTTTCCCTGGTCTTATCTGATCCAAAATCCATGGACTCTTGGACCCAGCTCCAGTCCTTCTGTCCTATCCACACAGTTTGACTCAATTGACCATTCTGAAATTCAACCAAGAGCTTGTTTCCAACTATTCCAGTCACGGCCAAGGGAACATACCCTTCTTCCCCAGTACATCATATTCTGCTAGCTTCCCACAAGCCATGTACATGTAGGGTCTACACCAGCAAATGGAACAATTTCACCCTTTGAAATTTTGAAAGGGACATTGGCTTCAATTCGGTTCCAATAGGCATAATTTAAGACCTTTTAGCTTTCATTTTCAACACAGGAACTTCAACTATTAAAGTCCAGCTAGCACGGCTCTTTCTTGAGGGACTATATTATTCAGACTTACTTATAAGGATCATGCCTCACCTTCAAATCCCTGTTTTAGTCTTATGGATGTTTGTATGGTCACCCTTCCAACCTGTTGCTAACTGAGTTATAGAACCTCAGTTCCAAAAAAAAAGAAGTTATTTCTTAGTGATGATGGCATCTGCCAGAGGAATTCCCAAAATACAAACTTTATTATCTAAACCTCTGTTCCTCTTTTCCACCATTTTTTGGAGAGATAGAGTATCTCTAAGGATAAACCCTTCCTTTATAGTTAAGGTGATGTCACACACCAATATAAGTCATACTATCAATTTGCTAGTCTTCTTTCCAAAGCTTTAAAAAAAAAGGGGGGGGGGTAAATATTGTTTATATTTGTTAGATATTCAGACACAGTTTTGCCTTTATCTGTATACAACAAGGTTACCATAGCCAGATGGCTTAAAAATTTTATTGCTTTTGTCTAACACAAAAACAAATTGATTTGCCCATTCCTTTGAAAACCTCTTTCTTGGAAAGCTATGACTACTTCCATAGTTTTAAGCTTCAGTTTCCATCGATAATATATGTGCAGTAGCAATTTGCGCTCCTCCACACATCTTCTGATTCAAATTGAATTTAGTGTCTAAATGATGCAATGGCGTTTATAAATATACTCCAGTGAATTCTCGCAAGATCAAAGGTAGCTGTAGACTCTGTCCCATCAGTCAAGGATAATTGAAGACTGACAACATCAGACAAAGAAGTTATGTACTTACTATAACATTCTATCTGTGTTGTCAATCTTCATTTGTCCTTGACTTCCCTCCCTCCTTACCCCTGTCTTAGCAGTTATTTTCCTGGAATGGGCAATATGAAGTCCTTATTACTGATTATCTATAAAATTTTCAAGATATAGTCTCTATGAAGACATTATGTTTATATCACTCTGTCTTTCTGCAAACTCAATGTGAGGTAACTAGGAGAGAGGCATTATGGGTAGGGTTTAAGCTCAAGAGTTTTTGGTTTGCGTGAGCTGTAGTAACGGCTGAGTTGGTTCTAATATCAGAACCGAGCGCATCAGTCAAGGATAAATTAAGATTGACCACATCAGATCTAATGACTTGCTGCTGCCTTTCATAGAAAAGAACAGCTTATTACCTATAAACCTGTTGTCCCCTGCCTTACAAGTTGATGCGTAAGACAACTGATCCATCCTCACCACTCTTCCTACTGCTATGTCTACCAGTTATGCATCCCATTAACTCAGCACCAGCATCTATGTCCTAATTCCTCAAGCCTTTCCTTTCCTCCTACATCAACATACCTCCTACTTATTCACCTTATGGCTTCCCTATTGTCCTTCCTCACCCTCACTTTATGTACTGTTCCATGCCATCAATAATTTCATTTATATATATATATATATATATATATATATATATACATTGTCATAGTTTTCCTAAGCTTCCAGTTCTTCTGTTAAACATTCTTTGATTCAGCTACCTTATGAGTACTGATAGTATAGCCATTTAACAGATATTCATTTCTTGTAATAAAAGCAACCTCAGATATTTTTACAAAACTTTTCTTGTCGCATGTTTTTCATCTTGCTTGAATATGTTATTCACTCCTTTCATTATTGATAGATCGTTTTGCTCCATTATTATTCTGTCACAAAATCCATTCATATTCTTTTTTCTACCTCCATCAAGATCTATACAATCTCATTGATACGTCTCCTGCTTACAACTAATCAGATCATTCATTCCTTCAGTAAGAGTGAGATACAGGCCAATCATTCACCAGACAGGGTGAGAGCCTTACGTCCATTCATTCTCTGAGTCGGAGACTGAATGAGAGGTGTGCATGTTCCAATGAAATGCATAGGCTTCCAATGGTAATTACCCACCAAAAACTGCTTTTAATTACTGGTAGGAATTATAGGTGATTCTGAGACATAGAATTTAAACAATAATAAGGTCTTCCTCATTGCGACCAAGCTACCTGTTAATCAGATCTTATGCGATCTCACACTGGATGCACCTGCAGTAGGCATTGTACATTTCTTTGAATTCCAGCCTCTGTCTTCTTTGGTTTACCGAAAACATGTAAGATCCAACGATATTTCCAGGAATCCTACTACTGTCTTCTATAAACAGCTTCACATACTATGTGTTTAAGTCCTTACCAGTTCAAAAGTTTTCTGACTTAAAGGAAACACAGGGGTTACTAAACAACAATAGTGGGCAGCACACTGAATGTCTGTAGTTGATATACTTTCATTTGACATAGAGATAGAATACATGCAGTCTCTTAAGTTTTCAGGAAGGTCCTAAATGCCATAAATCAAATTTCATTCTTGTGAAGTTTCATTATTGTTTGACCCATTATTGTTTTATGTTTAATGATGTTATTATTTACACATTTGTGGGATGGTGATGAGGTCTCAGTACACACCTACATACACAAGCATTTATGTGTGCTTTTTTTGAAAAGAAATTACTGTATCTAACTGCATTCTTATCACAAAGGGTGATTTTATGTGGACGATGTATTGATGAACTCTTGTTTGTACGGATGAACGTCATGAGTCCAGGAATTTTTTTCAGGAACTTAAATCACAATTCTCTGGACTGAACTTCACAAACATTTTAAGTGATGTCAATATTGACTATCTAGACATTATACTTTCAAATCAGACTATGAACATGTATTTAAGAAATAAGCCAGCTTTGGTGAACAGTATCATGCATTCCGCTTGTTGTTATCCACCTCATTTACTGGACTCCTTCCCCAGTGGTGAACTCCAGAGCCAGAAGAAATTAAGGATGTCAAGAAAATGGGGTTTTCAAGTCCACCATTTTAAATTGTGAAAATAATCTAAAGAAAAGGGGGTTAGGGTTATGGGATATGGCATACTGACAGACAAAATGGTCATCTTTACAGGAAATGTAGTAAAATAATGAATAAATAATGTTCTTACTATCTTTAGTGACTTTTTGTGATTTTTTTCTAAAAGAATCATATTAGACAGTTGGTTTATGCTAGCACAACACTTGACACTTAAAAAATGAGCTACAGAAAGAAACAGGGTATCTGGCGTTTAGTATGATCACCCCTCCACTTCTTTCAAGTTTGACCAGTTAATGTTTATCTTTTGTGGTGCTAGATTACCATGACAATCTATGAAGTCAGCAGTAGATTCATCCCATCTATTTAGCCTAAAAAGAGGCTGCTTAACCATAATGGATTTGGGGAGCTTTGAGACTAAATGTGAGGAAGTCATGTTTATGGTGATACTAGAAATTAAACACAAAAGGACTTCATTCCCATCTTCTTGTCTATGTACTCATTTAAACACTTGTAAAAAGTATCCATCATGATGAGATGTTAAGAGCCAGAGGTTTGGACTGAAACAACCAAACTGAATACAAGCAAAGCAAGTAAGGGCTTAGAAAATATCCCGAATAAGTGGTAAGTATGGAAAATTTCTGATAAGGATGCTGCTAATGAGCTTTAACTCATTTTGGTATCATAATAGCTCTACAGGATGAATTGAATCCACACATACTGCAGGATGAAGTGAATCCAGGCTTGCTTTCAGGTACTCATCTTCTGTTCTGATTTTGAAAATACTACTGTGAGGTGATGGTGAGGAACTTGACAGAAAGCTTCAACATTTTAAAAGTGTATCATGTTCCAATCCTAAGAAGAAGAATTTTATTTAAATGCTGAATTATACATTATTATCTGTTAATATATGATCGCCTGCAGATGTTTTAGTCCTGACTGCAGTTCCATAGATGAGGGTTTGGTAGAGTGCCCTGGAGTGCTGTTGGAGGGGTGACTTGGACTAGGCAGATGTGGTGTCTTTTTTCTGGGGGAAGAGTTGGGTTGGAAGTTAATGTGCTACTGACTCCCATCAATGATTGGGATAGCAGTAGGAGTGCTGAGATTAAAAGAGAGTGACATGAAAAGTCCAGAAAGATATAAAGACTTGCATACTGTGTGAGAAAAAAATCGGAAAATGAGAGCAGAAATATGTATGGAATGCACTGATCCCTGGCTCTGTTTAATTCTTCTGTTGTGTATTAGTCCTGCTTTTCCATCAACATTCCATTCACTTCAAGGCACTACAGGACACATACTATTGGGTATCATGGCCACATTCCCAGAGGAGAAAATTCCTTACCCTCAGGACTATATTCCATGGAGGTCATCTAGCAGTACAAAGTTAAGGGATGAAGTGATGAAAGAAAACATGGACTGGGAAAAAAAGCTGATTGGCTTTGACCAGGAGCAAGAGTTGAAGATTCAATGCGAGGAGGGAGGAGGACTGCTTGCGACTATAAAGCATTGTAAGTTTTAAAAAAGTTTCTTCTTGCTGAGTTTCTGTACAGCTCTGTGCTATCATTTCATAGATGCTGATATCTGTGCTGTGATTTTAATGTAGCTAATAATAGCTATATAAATGTGACATGGATCTATTTGGAAAGGCTAAGAATGGGCACTACTAATGTTCCAAAATGTTCCTTCCATATGCAAATGGCTGTACTTTCAACATTTCCTGGCCTAAACAATATGTTTTTTCAGAGCATGCTTTGGTGGCTGGTCATGCTTCTACAGAATCACAGATGACTGATCTAGAACCAGCCAATTTACACTACATAGTAATGTAGCTGATTCTATAACATAATTACTCCAAAATAGCACATGCTGACATGATGAATCAAGCTGAAGGAAGCATAACACAATTCACAGGCTCTGTTAGGAATCATTGATTTCCACAATGCCAATAATCCAAAATGCCAAAAAATAATGCCCAAATCATAGAAGGGTGAAAAATTGGCTTTATCCATTTTTTGAAGGGGGCAAGCTCTCATGCAACCCAAAATATACATATACTGACTCTATGGTTACACCAACTTGAAGAAGGAAAAAAATCTCCCAAAAGAAGTCAATCACTGCAGCTGCAAACTTAAAAATCAGAAAGGAAACAATTCCAGTGGAAGATGATGTTTAATGTTATGTTTTTTGTCATTTTTTTATTTAGTGTACTGAAGCTTCACCACTTGCAGAGGAGCCCAAATAACATTATAAGATTTGCCCATTAAAAAAACTTACTGCATAGCTTTTCAGAACTCAAATGTTTGAGTAACAGATGTGATCTTTTTCCACCACATTGATTATTAGCTTTGCAAACTATTCAACAATTTCAACTAAAGCTTAACAAATAAAGTTACCTTAAGCAGCATATAATCATTTAAGCAAGTACTTACTGGTTATTCCAGATTCTCTAAATATTTTAACACAGTAAAAACATTTTTTACATAGCTTTCATAACAATTATTTTCTTGTGGCAGTTTTGCCTGTCCTTACTGGTAGTTAATTAAGCTTCTTACATGAACTTTACCTCTCCTCTATGCTCTTTATCTACTGAACCCTGTATGACCTTTACTCTATACATAAAGATTCAAAGTATGAATATAGAGAATCTGAATCTTTGAGTAGTCATATAATTAATCACAACTCAAAATATGACTTTTACAAATCAAAAAAGGCTTTGGCTGAATCAAAAAGTGAAGGAAATATAGTTAATCTGATTATATTGCTACTGTTACTACTATAAATAATTTGAGTCGGCAAAGCTTGTTAGTGAGTATTAAAAAGGTATGCTAGCCTGTTATCTGTACAAACAGCAGAACAGCTTTGTCTAACAGAAATAAAGCCATGTAATTAATTGTATTCTGTCTGGTTAGTGGGATTTTTTTTCCTAAAGATAGTTACATAACAAATGCTATTCTACTGTGATATTGAGATTCTTTGGAGAATCCATTTTATTTTCAATTTGGTTTCAGTATTGACAAGGTCCCCTTTGCCAAGACAACATGCAGAGTAAGGACTGGCAAAGATGATCAAATCAAAACTTTAAAAATAAAGTGCTTCTGTGAATGAGGTACTTAATTGTTTTAGGTTTCTGCCCTTCTGCTTCACGGTCCATGGCTCAGTTCTAACCCTAGTCACCTTGTGACTTGAATTCACATTTGTTCATATCTGCATTAGTTTTCTTTCAGTACTTATAATAATAAATAACCAGGCTGTACTGTATTTCACCAAATGTGATGAAGGTGAAATGGATAAAGAATGCAATTTCATGCATTCCTGGTAACCATTCTGTTGAAAATAACTTAAGGGGGGTAGGTAAGTAGTTTGTATAGTTGAAATTATTTCACAAACCAAGAAATAAAGAACTAAGATGGCAGATGACAGTTTACAATCTGTTACACAAACAAAAGCAGAGTACTTCTTTCAGATGTAGTTCAAAAAGATATCAAGGTACTTCCATGTAAATGTTGCATACTCATTTTAATGAGAAATGTATGCTGTCTGAAATAAACATACGCTCGTGAGCACACACACACACACACACACACACACACACACACACACACACACACACACACACACACACACACACACACACACACACACACACACACACACACACACACACACACACACACACACACACACACACACACACACACACACACACACACACACACACACATGACACACACACACACACACGCACACACACACACAAGGATGTACATGTGTGCACTCACTCACACATCCTTCTCTATACGTGTCTACTTGAATTTTTTTTCTAACCTGGCATAATCATGTCTGTTGATAAAATATTCCTTATCCATATCTCCCTATTTTTATTTCCAGTGCCATTGACTCCAGACTTACTTTTTACACTATTCTCCCAACTCCACGAGAGTGCTGCAGCAGTCCACCCTCTAAAAACAAACCCAGCTGATCCATCAACTGAACAAAGAATAAGGCAATTGTATGATAAATACAAACTAACTAAGTTTTGTGATTATAGCTTCTCTGTCAGCTAAGCAGAAATGTATTTTTAATCTTAAGTGATACCTCCTGAGAACACACACTACCTCGGAACACCTTTCCTATTTTAACTATCTCCTTTAGGTGAAATATTCTCTCCTAGATGACTGTTTTTTACCTGTTTGCCTGCTAAAACTCTGGAAAGTAGTTTGCATATCAGCACCCCCTGTTTATATTATCTCATAAACGAAAAGAACTAGAAATTAAAGTGTAATTAAAAGTGTTTCATTGTTTTATTTTGCTTACCCAAAACGGCCTGTTCTGCAATAGAGGTGTATAGCCCCACTCACTCCGCTCATCTCCCACCCACATTCACACCCACCCCTATATCATTACCTTTATATCTAACCACCCAATCACAAACGTTCTATTTCCGCCTTAAGCCACACCTCCCATTTCTCTGTAGCAATATTCCTTCCTAGACTCCACCCCTCCCCTTCCTTTCACCTCCCTCTATTTCCTGCCATTCCTGTCATATACTCCACACTCCTAATCTGTTTGTCTATTTATAATACATTCCTCCCACCCTGCCTTCTTTACAGATATAATGACGTTTAAAAATCTATCTATACTCTTGCTACCACTTCTGCTGTGTCTCTACTTTCTCACCTCATACCACTCACAACTTACTCCCCCTCACTTCCAAACTACACTAAAAAATGACACCAACAACTACCCCCTTTGCATCACTATATCTGTCCTTACATCTTCCCCCTTACTACCCCACTCCCGAGAATTAAACTATCCCCAATACTTGTAACTCCTTCTAAGGACAAAAATAAACCTCCATTCATTAAACTACATCTCTCTAAACACCTACTCCTGTCAGGCGATATTCACCTCAACCCTGGACCCCAGTCTCCTACCCAAATCGGAAACCTACACCCTCAAAATTCTACTCATCCCCCCTCTTCAAAAAAACAGGTAACCTTCTACTCTATTAACCTCAGAAGCATTGTTAACAAGGTTCATGAATTCCATGCCTGATTAGCCATCCACACTCCAGACATTGTTACTATTACTGAAACTTGGTTAAAACCGCACAATCT
>NC_056730.1:118574651-118597151 GCF_019279795.1 Protopterus annectens | reverse complement strand
CACTTGGACAATCTCAGATGCATTATGCTGAACAACTAGCCTGGAGGTGTGGATATCCTTAATGAATATTGACACGCCTCCTCCATTAGTGCTTCAGTCCAAGTTAGGTGGCTGAAAGGTGTGGTATGAATTATAGCCTGGTAATGCAGGGGTGCTCTCTGGAGCCTTGAACCAGGTCTCTGTCACTGCACAGATGTCTATGTTCTCCATTTTAAGGAGTGCCTCGAGTGAGTGCATTTTGAGGTTTAGACTTCTAGCATTGAGTAGCATTGCCCTCAGATTTTGCTTGCTTGTACCTGTTATGGTGGTGAATTTGTCATTTGAATCTTGCCTAAAAAAGGTACTATATGGGTGGCAAGAGCCTTAGCCAGTGTCCGGAATCCCAAGGGCGACAGGTACAGGCCATCTCTGGCAAAGCATCGTGGTTTGTCGATCATATCATCCCAGGCAGACAGATACTGGATCCCCATAGAATGACACCAGAAGCTTAACCAACCAATTGTTGAAGTCAATCATTTTGTCCTTGTACTGTGGTATCATTCTGGGTGATGACAGGATGCTACTCAGGGCTAGGGTCATACCTGCCTGAGCTACAAGATCAGAAAGCTCCTCCAAGTCTCTTTTCATGTAGTCCAGGGAGGTATGTCTCACGTCATTCACACCAACATGGACAATGACAGAGTCATATTTGTACTCGCTATGGAGTGACCTGAGTGCATGCGTTATGTGGCAGATCCTGGCACCTGACAGGCAGCTGACAGTGACTTTCTCTTTGTTTAGGCTGGTGAGTGGAACATCAGTTTGCCTGACTATAGAGTCACCTATGACTAGAGTGTTAGGTACGTTATTATGTCTTATGGGCTGTGGTTGAGTGGCACACTGAGTTTGTGGGCTATGTGTCATTTGGGTTGTGTTGGGGGGGTGGAGGTTGCTTATGTTTCTGCTTTGGAGGTCCCTGTTGCTTGAGTAGATTTTTTTTGAGAGCCTCCATGAATGTAGGTGTGTGTTTGTGTTTCTATTTGTGTGTTTTGGTGGTGTAGGTTTTGAGGGACTATGTGATGAGTGTGGTGTGGTGCAAGTGCTTAAATTCTCCTCTTGGCTGTTTAGTCCAGTCTTGGGTGAAGAGAGCTTTGCTTCCAGTTTGGTTATATAAGTGCATCTCTCACAGGTTGTAGTGCTGGGTGGTAGGAGGAGAGGGTTGTCTGTGTACATGAGGCAATAGCTGCATTGCCCCAAGATGCCCAAATTCATCAGGTAGACAGAAGAAAACATCGGGAGCTGACCCTTAGACATGACTGGTAGGTGCTTATTTATTAAGTACTAAAAACTGTTTTCCTCCAGACAAGTGAGGAAAGGTGAGTGCTGTGGTAATTTATAGCTTATTTATTGCCTACAATGAGATATGAACAAGTGCTGAGCTCAAAGAAACAAATTTGAGTGCTGAAACTAGAAATCTGGCTAGTTCAAAGAAACAGAATTAAGGCTTCTTTCCAACACAGAAAGGCTTGGGGGCTCAGAAGCTTACAAAGAGCCCTGAATACAGCAAATATGTATCTGGACTAGACAACTTATAGGAAAGGCAGGAAACAAGCTTAGAATTTTTTTTGTAAAGTGGAAAGGGGATAGGAGGAGCAGAAGCAAACTGGGTTGGCTTCTCAAATGTTCTCCCTGGAATAGGTAGAATGAGGTAATGACACTAGACTGGGAGGAGTGTCCCAGATCAAATTTACAGTAGGGGTGGGCAACTGCAAAGCCACCAAGTATAAAAACAGGATACCAAGAGGAAGGGAGGGTGGGAAACAAAAATCAGATGCTTAACAATTGTAGAAAATTCTACTCAATACCTCACACACAGTGAGTAAAATAAAAGTGCTATAAATAACTCAGAAATAAGCAAAAAACAGGATACTTAATGTTATATATCTCAGATTCGTTAGCTCAGAGCCCTTCCTCAGACTTCCTCCGATCAGCTCAGTGTGAAATGGCAGAAACAGTCACAAGTTAACTTCTTAAGTAACAAAGTTGAAACCTGAAACAACTTTAAAAAAAGTTTGAAAGAACAAATGAGGTGCTTATTCCAAGGCGTAGTCAAGAAAACCCCAGTCAGCCGATGAACGCAGACAATTCACTCTCACTGAAATGCTATACTGGCTTTGGCTAAGCTATGATGACCTGGAGACATGTGCTCAGACACACAGCCTCTACTAACAAACAACAAGGCCCAAAACACAAGCCTAAGTATAGACAATGCTACACCACCAACACTACTTAGGTAGAAAAACTGCAGAAATGTTTAAACAGATAAAGGATCAAGGAGACTCTAGAGAATGCTTTTACAAACAAACATGTTATATGATACACTCCTAGCAGGAAATCAGAACAAACAAACCCAACCAGATGCTTAACTGCAGAAAATTCTACTTAATACCTCACACACAGTGAGTAAAATAAAAGTGCTATACATAACTCAGAAATAAGCAAAAAACAGGAAACTTAATGTTATATATCTCAGATTCATTAGCTCAGAGCCCTTCCTCCGACTTCCTCCAATTAGCTCAGTGTGAAATGGCAGAAACAGTCACAAGTTAACTTCTTAAGTAACAAAGCTGAAACCTGAAACAACTTTAAAAAAGCTTGAAAGAACCAATGAGGTGCTTATTCCAAGGTGTAGTCCAGGCAACCCCAGTCACCCAATGACCAGAAACAATTCACTCTCACTGAAATGCTACACTGGCTTTGGCTAAGCTATGAAGACCTGTGTTCTCCATTGCCTTACTTGGATAGAAGGAAGTTTCTTTGCTCACTAGTGGGAGTGGGGAGCCTTGAGCAGCCTATCTGTCCCTGAAGGAGTGACCTCAGCACAGGAGCTTGTAGTAATTGGTCATTTTGGACCATTTCCAGCTCTTTTGAAGTTCCCTGTTTAAAATCTGCATTTGCGCGGCTTTGCGCAATTGTGCTCATAGCGCAGCGCCGGTTAAACAGGCTTAAACTATTCCTGGCTCCGCCAAGTCTGCACTTCAATTTTTCCATTAAGAAAGCTCTACTTTCAACAAAATCATTGTATTCGTTTTATCATAAGCCTAGCACTTGCTTCTAAAACCTTTCTTTTAAGTGAAGCACCCTTAAACTAACGTAAGCACTACATCCACCTACAACCCATGCTAATACCCACTTCCCTTCAAAGTCCTCTCTCTGACCCAGTTACACATCATCCTCTTATACTATTCTGGTATGTCGAGTGGTATATTACTGAAGTCCTCTCCAGTTCAACTGGTTAATCTGGGAATCCTGAGACAATGTTACAATTGTCTCATGTACACAGACAACCCTCTCCTTCTACCAACAAACACAAACACATGTGAGAGATGCAACTATATAGCCAAACTGGAGACTGAACTCTCTCAACACAGGACTAGCAAGACCAGACAGGAGGCGAAGGTAACCACACACATAACAAACCCAGTCTCACATAAACCAACCACAACTGCAAACCGTAACACAAAGACATACTCGGAGGCTCTAATAAAAAACTTACTGAAACAACAGAGGCTCCCAAAGCAGACATCCAAGAAAACACCACCTCAAAATTCTGCACAAGCAACACATAGTACACAAAGTCAGTGTGCCAAACAATCACAGCCCTTAAGGCAAAACACCATGCCTGATTAGGTTCATAGGTTTATACTAGGCTATCTGCCCTAAGGCATTTATAAGCCTAGCCCAAAGTTTTGTGGCTTACGCCACCCCTTATGTTAAAAAATACTGTGCCCATTAGTTTGTTGTGCCTCTGTCCAGCAGTGACACAGAGATGATTCCCGGGGTAAACCTACAATCTCCCATCCACCGGTCAAGATTTCTCTTGAACAGAGCCAGCGAGGTGCTCTGCCTCACATGGACCGGGATTTTATTCCACAGCATAGGGAGTCTCTGGGTGACAAATCTATCCCTCCAGCATGTCCTATTTATATCCGTGCTAAGGTTTAAGTCACTTGCTCTAGTGGATCTGGTAGATTTGGATTTTTTGAGGTGGAGCATGTCCATTAATTCCGGGTTGGACATGGCCTTGTATGTCAAGCACAGGTCACCTCTGAGCAGGCGGTATGTTACTGAATAGAGCTGGAGTTTCTTCAGTCTGGCAGCATATGGCAGATTTTGGAGTCCCTTTATCCTTTTGGTGAGGAACTTTTGGGGTCTCTCCAATTGCTGCAGGTGTCAGGTGAGATACATCCTGAATGGGGCATTGTACTCGATCATTGGTCTGATAAGTGAAGAGTACAGGGGAACAATGACATCACTTGATCTGGATGTGAATCCCCTCATGATCATGTGGGCAATGTAGAAGGTCTTTCTAACCACTTTAGCAATGTGAGTGTCAAAAGAAAGGCCACTGTCAACCTGGGTCCCCAGGTCCCTGATAACCTCTTCTGTGCTTAATGGATTGCCACCTATATGGTAGCTTGGGGTTACCTTGTTTTTCCCGAAGGGTATGACTATACATTTTTTGGCATTTAACTTCAGGCCATGGCTCTGGCAGCAGTTATCAGTTTCCGTGAGACCCCTCTGAAGGATATCTGTGTCCGATGTACTTTCCACTATGGCGCCCAGTTTGCAGTCATCTGCAAACTTTGTCAGCCATAGTCCTCCTATGTTTGCCTGTACTTCTGAGAAGTAGATGCCGAACAACAGGGGGCCAAGGACTGAGCCCTGTGGGACACCACTTGTGACTGGCTTGGAGTCTGACATGGTGCCAGCAACTCTAAACCTGTAGGTTCTGTCCTTTAGCCAGTTTGCAACCCACCTTGTGACATATGGGTTTACATTTAAGCTGGTAAGTTTCTCTATAATACCCGAGTGGGGTATTGTGTCGAAAGCTTTTGCAAGGTCAAGGTAGGCTGTATGGACTGCCTTTCCCTCATCAATGGCCTTGATGACTGTTTCGAAGAAGTCGACCAAGTTCTGGGAGTTTCCACCCAGGTTTCTAACATAGCTGAAGAAGGCCTTATGATTGTCTTTTGAATCTATTGCAATTTTTCTCTCAAAGTTGGCCTTGGATGATTTTATGAGTGCTCGTATTTTTTTACTAATAATGATCAAGGGTGTCTTTTCTTTTATGGATTTTGTTCTATCATGTAACAGCTTTCTCCTCTTATTGTAAAGTTTGTTTATGGCTGGGGTCCACCAGACTGGACGTTTGCCCTTGGTGGAAAGAGTCTTGGTTTTATTAGGGATTGCCTGATCCATGCAGTCCTGGAGGTGTTCGTAGAAGGCATTTGTAAGGGCTTCCACAGCTTGGGTTGTGGTTTCCACTGGCTTGGGGGCCTTGAAGGATACCATACCAGTCTTGAGTAGTGTGAAGTTTGCTTTAGAGAAGTTCTTCACTGTGGTCTTTTTTGTTTGGGGTGAGGGCGGGATGTGGATTTCCAGTGAGATAAGTTTGTGATCTGATCTCACCAATGAGGGATATACTTCCAGTGTGGAGCATTTTGTCCCCATGTTTGTGATGATGAGATCTAGTATATTTTCTCCTCTTGTGGGAACGGTGACTAGTTGTTCCATGGCATTTGAATTTATGAACTCCAGGAACCTTTGGGCTAGAAAGTTGGGGCTTGAGTAATGTTCCCAGTCTATATTCGGGTAGTTGAAGTCACCCAATATAATGGTGTTTGGAGATACATTTATACCCTCCAGTGTCTTCAGGAAGGCTGTGTGGGGTTCCTAAGTTTGAGAGGGTGGCCTGTAGCATGCTACAAATTGTAGAGCAGCTTTGCCTATGGTTAATTGCACCTGGATGGTTTCCAATGCTTCGTGCATTGCCACCAACCTGGAGGTGTGGGTATCCTTGATGAATATGGATACACCCCCTCCTTTTGTGGTGTGGTCCGGGTTTTGGGGCCGGAACGCATGATATGAGGTAAAACCTGATAGTGCTGGGGTGCTCTCAGGAGCCTTGAACCAGGTTTCAGTCACAGCACAGACATAGATGTTCTCCATACTGAGAAGGGCTTCGAGTGCGTGCATTTTGAGATTTAGACTTCTGGCATTGAGCAGCATTACCCTTAGTTTCTTCCCATTTTTGTTTTCTAGGGTGGTAGGTTTAGAATTTGAGCATTGCCTAAAAAAGGCACTATGGGGGTGGCAAGAGCCTTAGCCAATATCTGGAATCCCAGGGGTGACAGGTGCAAGCCGTCCCTTGCGAAGCAGCGTGGCTTGTCAAGCATGTCATCCCAGGCAGACAGACACTGGATCCCCTTTGAATGACACCAGAAATTAAGCCAATTGTTAAAGCTGATCATCTTGTCTCTATGTTGTGGCATCATTCTTGGTGAAGGAAGGATACTGCTCAGGGTCAGTGTCATACCTGCCTGGGCTACATAATCAGAGAGCTCCTCTATGTCTCTTTTCATGTAGTCCAGGGATGTACGTCTTAGGTCGTTCACACCAGCATGGACAATGACTGTGTCATATTTGTACTTGCTGTGGAGTGACCCGAGTGCTTGTGTTATGTGGCAGATTCTAGCGCCCGATAGGCAGCTTACTGTGACCCTCTCCTTGTTCAGCCTGGTGAGTGGGACGTCAGTGTGTCTGACTATGGAGTCACCTATGACAAGTATGTTTGGTGTTGTATTTGGCCTTAAGGGCTGTGACTGCTTTGCACACTGATTTTGTGGTTTATGTGTTGCCTGTGGTGTGTCATGAGGTGGCAGTTGCTTGGATGTCTGCTTTGGAGGCCTCTGCTGTTTAGGTAAATTTTTGCTCAGAGCCTCCAGTATGACTTTGTGTGTTTATGTGTTTGATTCATTGTTGTGATAGCTTTATGTGAGACTGGTTTTGTGGTGTGTGTAGTTGCCTTCTCCTCCTGTCTGGTCTTGCCAGTCCTGAGTTGAGAGAGCTCAGCCTCCAGTTTGGCTAAATAGCTGCATCTCTGCAAGTATTTGTGTTATGTGGGAGGAGAAGAGGGTTGTCAGTGTACATGAGGCAATTGTAACATTGCCTCAAAATTCCCAAATTCACCAACTGGACAGGAGAGGATGCCAGCATCTGGCCCTTTGACATGCTAGAGAAATTTAGAAGTTAGGGGTGTAACTGAATAAGAGAGGACTTAGTAAGGAAGTGGGTACTCCTGGGGGGGGGGGTTTGCTAGTGAGGGACTTTGTATAATACAGAAGTGCTAAACCTGAAAAGAAGATGCTTTTAAGACAAGTAAAAGCTTTTAGGAACAAGTGCTGCACTTTTTAGTTAAGGGATATACTGTTTAGATTACTAGTAGAGCAGTTCTAAGGGAAAAAATGAAGAACAGACTTTATGGAGACAGAAAAAGTTTAACCTTGTTAAACCAGTGCTGCCCGATGCTGCTCTAGTGGCAACTCTGCGCTAAATCGCGCTAAAGCACTCTAAAGTGTGCTTGATAGCAGGGGCTGGAAAGAGCCAGGAATTGACCACGAACGGCCAATAAAACTACAGTTTCAAGTCAGTAACCACTCCCACGGGGGGCAGGGAAGCAGCGCAATGTTTTTCACTGCCACTGATCAACAGAGAGACTTTCCTCTAGCCCAAGCAAAAATGGCCTCACAGAAACTTACAAAACAGTTCAAGAACAGCAAGCCTGAAACTTGAACTTTTTTAAATCTCAGAAAAGTGGGAAAAAAGCAAGGTTTTTTTTTTTTGTTTTTGTTTTTTCAGAGATAGCAGAGGTTCACAAGTAATATCAAGTTATAACTGTGCAGTAAATGACCCCACACAAGAGTGCTAGGTCAAAGACAGAAAATATGCAAGTTTTGAGAAAAAAACGATTTTAAAATTAAGTGCAAACAGGAAATTCAGTAAACAGCTTTTGGTTGTGCTCTAAATACAGCTACTAATGCAGAAATCAAGTTTAACAAGCCAGAAAATGTTCAAACTAGGCAGCTATGCAGAAAAACTTATCAAATAAACAGAGGAAAAATACTTAAAATCTCAAAAGCGGCTCATTTCTTCTTTCAGCGTTTTCTCCTCTTGGTGGGTGCTTCACCAACAGCCAACAAGCCTGAAAAGATGCCAAAACCACGAGGCAACTAGGTTTTAAGAGAGGAAGATGAAGGAGTTTTGGAAATGGCCCCTTTTGGCCAATAAAACTACAGTTTCAAATCAGTAACCACTCCCACGGGGGGCAGGGAAGCAGCTCAATGTTTTTCACTGCCACTGATCAACAGAGAGACTTTCCTCTAGCCCAAGCAAAAATGGCCTCACAGAAACTTACAAAACAGTTCAAGAACAGCAAGCCTGTAACTTGAAGTTTTTTAAATCTGAGAAAAGTGGGAAAAAAGCAGTTTTTTTTTGTTTTTGTTTTTTCAGAGATAGCACAGGTTCACAAGTAATATCAAGTTATAACAGTGCAGTAAATGACCCCACACAAGAGTGCTAGGTCAAAGACAGAAAATATGCAAGTTTTGAGAAAAAACGATTTTAAAATTAAGTGCAAACAGGAAATTCAGTAAACAGCTTTTGGTTGTGCTCTAAATACAGCTACTAACGCAGAAATCAAGTTTAACAAGCCAGAAAATGCTCAAACTAGGCAGCTATGCAGAAAAACTTATCAAATAAACAGAGGAAAAATACTTAAAATCTCAAAAATGGCTCCTTTCTTCTCTCAGCATTTTCTCCTCTTGGTGGGTGCTTCACCAACAGCCAACAAGCCTGAAAAGATGCCAAAACCATGAGGCAACTAGGTTTTAAGAGAGGAAGATGAAGGAGTTTTGGAAATGACTGATACACTAGTAATAGGTGACTCTATAGTCAGACACACTGACGTCCTGCTTACCAGGCTGAACAAAGAGAGGGTAACGGTGAGCTGCCTGTCAGGAGCTAGGATCCGCCACATAACACAAGCACTCAGGTCACTCCAAAGCAAGTACAAATATGACCCCGTCATTGTCCATGCCGGCGTGAATGACCTGAGATGTACCTCCTTGGACTACATGAAAACAGACATAGAGGAGCTCTCTGATTATGTAGCCCAGGCCGGTATGACCCTGACCCTGAGCAGCATCTTGCCCTCACCAAGGATGATGCCACAATACAAAGACAAGATAATCAGCTTTAATAATTGGCTCAATTACTGGTGTCATTCTAGGGGGATCCAATGTCTGTCTGCTTGGGATGACATGCTGGACAAGCCACGCTGCTTCGCAAGGGACGGCTTGCACCTGTCACCACTGGGCTTCCGGATATTGGCTAAGGCTCTTGCCACCCCCATAGTGCCTTTTTTAGGCAAGGCTCAAAAGACAAACCCACCACCTTAGAAAACAATAAAGGAAAAAATCTAAGGGTAATGCTGCTCAATGCCAGAAGTCTAACTCTCAAGATGCAGGCTCTCGAAGCACTCCTCAGTATGGAGAGCATTGATGTCTGTGCAGTAACTTGAAACCTGGTTCAAGGCTCCTGAGAGCACCCCAGCCCTACCAGGTTATACCTTGTATCATGCATTTTGGCCCCAAAACCTGGGCCGAACCACAAAAGGAGGGGAAGTGTCCATATTCATTAAAGACACCCACACCTCCAGGTTAGTGGCAACGCACGAAGCATCGGAGACCATCCACCTGCAACTAACCGTAGGCAAAACTGCTATACAACTTGTAGCATGCTACAGACCACCCTCGCAATCTCAGGAACTCCATTCAGCCCTCCTGAAGACACTGGAGGATATGAATTTCTCACCAAATACCATCATATTGGGAGACTTCAACTACCCAAACATAGACTGGGTGCATTACTCAAACCCCAGCACCCTAGCCCAAAGGTTCCTGGAATTCATCAACTCAAATGCGATGGAACAACTAGTCACCTCCCCCACAAGGGGAAATAATATACTTCACCTGATCATCGCAAACATGGGGACAAAATGCTCAACACCGGAAGTATACCCCTCACTAGTGAGATCAGACCATAAACTAATAACCCTAGATATTCATATCCCACCTCCATCCCCAGCACAAAAGACCACAGTGAGAAACTTCTCAAAAGCCAACTTTACACTCCTTCGGACTGAAATGGTATCCTTCAAGCCCCCTGGGCCAGTGGAAACCACATCCCACACTGCTGAATCCTTCACAAATGCTTTCTACGGGCATCTCCAAGAATGCATGGATCATGCAATCCCAAATAAAGCCAAGACCCTTTCCACCAAAGGCAGGCATCCTATCTGGTGGACCCCAGCCATAAACAAACTTTATAACAAGAGAAGGAAGCTACTGCAAGACAGAGCAAAATCCCATAAAGGGAAGGCATCCCTGATCAGCACTAGCAAAAAACTACGTTCGCTAATAAAATCAACAAAGGCCAACTTTGAGAGAAAAATCACTAAGGACACTAAAGATAATCACAAGGCCTTCTTCAGTTATGTTAGAAACCTGGGCAGAAACCCTCAGATATGCGCAGAGTTAGTTCATAACGGCAAAAAATACACTGAACCCACAGATATTGCCAACATACTGGCAGACAGGTTCAGTGCAAATTTCTCCCATCCCTCTCCCCCAAAAGACGAAATAAATATCTCAGCTGAATGCAACCTCCCTGAAATCTCAGATGTCCAGGTGAGAGCTGCCCTCAGCAAAGCTAAAAATACAGCATCCATGGGACCTCACGGTGTCCCGGGTTGCATGCTACGTGATCTCCTAGAGGAGCTAAACCCGCACATAAGAACGCTGTTTAATCTTAGCCTTGCTACAGGATACGTCCCTGAACACTGGCGTACAGCTTCAGTGGTCCCACTCCACAAAGATGGCACCTCTACAGACCCTGGAAACTACCGCCCCATAAGCTTGACCAGCCTGGTCTGCAAAGCTATGGAAAGGATCATTATGGAACTCATAAACAAAGACATCGGGGACCTGCAGACAATTGACCCTACCCAGTTCGGCTTTGTAAAAGGCAGATCCTGTCTTTTAAACCTGGTGGACTTTTTTGAAACAGTCACTAGAGCCATCGATGAAGGCAAAGCAGTTCATACAGCCTACCTGGATCTGGCAAAAGCCTTCGACACAATACCCCACTCAGGCATCATCGACAAGCTCAACAGCTTAAATGTAAACCCGTTTATCACAAGATGGGTTGCAAACCTGGCTAAAGGACAGAACCCACAAAGTCAGAATAGCTGGAGCTATGTCAGACTCTAAACCAGTCACAAGTGGAGTCCCACAGAGCACTGTCTTGGGACCCCTCTTTTTCGGCATTTATTTCTCAGATGTGCAGGCAAACATAGGGGGGTTGTGGCTGACGAAGTTCACAGACGACTGCAAACTAGGCGCCATAGTCGACACACCAGCTGACACATGCATCCTCCAGAAGGGCCTCACAGAAACAGATGACTGGTGCCAGAGTCATGCCTTAAACTAAATGCAAAAAAATGTATAGTCATCCCCTTTGGAAAAAACAAAGTACCCACAAATTACCACATAGGTGGTAATCCATTAAGTACGGAAAAAGTAATCAGAGACCTGGGGACCCAAGTTGACAGTGACCTCTCATTTGACACCCACATCGCCAAAGTGGTTAGAAAAACCTTCTACCTTGCCCACCTTATCATGAAGGGATTCACATCCAGATCAAAGGATGTCATTGTACCCTTATATTCCTCCCTTATCAGGCCTATGATTGAGTACAATGCCCCATTTGGTATGTACCTCACCCGGCACCTGCAGCAGCTGGAGAGACCCCAAAAATACCTTACCAAGAGGATCAAGGGTCTCCAGCATATGTCACATGCTGCCAGGCTGAAAAAGCTCCAGCTCTCTTCAGTAGCATACCGCCTGCTCAGAGGTGATCTGCGCCTTACGTACAAGGCCATGTCCAATTCAAAATTAATGGACATGCTCCACCTCAAAAAATCCAAATCCATCAGAGCCACGAGTGCTAAAGATCTAAACCTCAGCACAAATATGAATATGACATGCTGGAGGGATATATTCATAACCCAGAGGTTTCCTGCACTCTGGAACAGGATACCTGTCCATGTTAGGCAGAGCCCCTCACTGACTCTCTTCAAGAGAAATCTGGGCGAATGGATGGGTGATCGTAGGTTTACCCTGGGGGTCATCTCTGTGTCATTGTTAGATAGAGGCACAGTATACTAAATTTAATTTACATTGTACACTTTTGTATCATTACATGGGGTGGCGAAAGCCACATACACTTTGGCTAGGTTTATAAATGCCCTAAGGCAGATTGCCTAGTACTATACTATGAAACTATGAAACTTGGGGAAATGTGCTCAGACACAAAGCCTATACTAACAAACAACCAGGCCCAAAACACAAGCCTGAGTATGGACAATGCTACACTACCAACACTACTTAGGTAGAAAAAACTGCAGAAATGTTTAAACAGATAAGGGATCAAGGAGACTCTAGAGAATGCTTATAAATGCAAACAAGTTATATGATACACTCCTAGCAGGAAATCAGAACAAACAAACCCAATCAGATGCTTAACAATTGCAGAAAATTCTACTTAATACCTCACACACAGTGAGTAAAATAAAAATGCTATAAATAACTCAGAAATAAGCAAAAAACAGGATACTTAATGTCATATATCTCAAATTCATTAGCTCAGAGCCCTTCCTCCAACTTCTTCCGATTAGCTCAATGTGAAATGGCAGAAACAGTCACAAGTTAACTTCTTAAGTAACAAAGTTGAATCCTGAAACAACTTTAAAAAAAAGCTTGAAAGACCAATGAGGTGCTTATTCCAAGGCATAGTCCAGGCAAGCCCACTCAGCCAATGACCTCAAACAATTCACTCTCACTGAAATGCTATACTGGCTTTGGCTAAGCTATGATGACCTGGGACATGTGCTCAGACACACAGCCTCTACTAACAAACAACCAGGCCCAAAACACAAGCTTGAGTATGGACAATGCTGCACTACCAACACTACTTAGGTAGAAAAAACTGCAGAAATGTTTAAACAGATAAAGGATCAAGGAGACTCTAGAGAATGCTTTTAAATGCAAACAAGTTATATGATACACTCCTAGCAGGAAATCAGAACAAACAAACCAACCCAGATGCTTAACAATAGCAGAAAAGTCTAAATACCTCACACACAGTGAATAAAATAAAAGTGCTATAAATAACTAAGAAATAAGCAGAAAACAGGATACTTAATGTTACATATCTCAAATTCATTAGCTCAGAGCCCTTCCTCCAACTTCCACAGATTAGCTCTGTGTGAAGTGGGAGAAACAGTCACAAGTTAACTTCTTAAGTAACAAAGATGAAACTTGAAACAACTTTAAAAAAAAGCTTGAAAGAACCAATGAGGTGCTTATTCCAAGGCATAGTCCAGGCAACCCCAGTCAGCCAATGACCACAAAAAATTCACTCTCACTGAAATGTTATACTGGCTTTGGCTAAGCTATGATGACCTGGGACGTGCTCAGACACACGGCCTCTACTAACTAACAACCAGGCCCAAAACACAAGCCTGAGTATGGACAATGCTACACTACCAACACTACTTAGGTAGAAAAAACTACAGAAATGTTTAAACAGATAAAGGATCAAGGAGACTCTAGAGAATGCTTTTAAATGCAAACAAGTTATATGATACACTCCTAGCAGGAAATCAGAACAAACAAACCCACCCAGATGCTTAACAATAGCAGAAAAGTCTAAATACCTCACACACAGTGAATAAAATAAAAGTGCTATAAATAACTAAGAAATAAGCAAAAAACAGGATACTAAATGTTATATATCTGAAATTCATTAGCTCAGAGCCTTTCCTCCGACTTCCTCTGATTAGCTCAGTGTGAAATGGCAGAAACAGTCACAAGTTAACTTCTTAACTAACAAAGTTGAAACCTGAAACAAATTTAAAAAGAGCTTAAAAGAACCAATGAGGTGCTTATTCCAAGGCATAGTCGAGGCAACCCCAGTCAGCCAATGTCCACAAACAATTCACTCTCACTGAAATGCTATACTGGCTTTGGCTAAGCTATGATGACCTGGGACGTGCTCAGACACACAGCCTCTACTAACAAACAACCAGGCCCAAAACACAAGCCTGAGTATGGACAATGCTACACTACCAACACTATTTAGGTGGAAAACACTTCAGAAATGTTTAAACAGATAAAGGATCAAGGAGACTCTAGAGAATGTTTTTAAATGCAAACAAGTTATATGATACACTCCTAGCAGGAAATCAGAACAAACAAACCCAACTAGATGCTTAACAATTGTAGAAAATTCTACTTAATACCTCACACACAGTGAGCAAAATAAAAGTGCTATAAATAACTCAGAAATAAGCAAAAAACAGGATACGTAATGTTATATATCTCACATTTGTTAGCACAAAGCCCTTCTTCCAACTTCTTCCGATATCCTCAGCATGAAATGGCAGAAACAGTCACAAGTTAACTTCTTAAGTAACAAAGCTGAAACCTGAAACAACTTTAAAAGTGCTTGAAAGAACCAATGAGGTGCTTATTCCAAGGCGTAGTCCAGGCAACCCCAGTCAGCCAATGACCACAAACAATTCACTCTCACTGAAATGCTATACTGGCTTTGACTAAGCTATGATAACCTGGTACATGTGCTCAGACACACAACCTCTACTAACAAACAACCAGGCCCAAAACGCAAGCCTGAGTATGGACAATGCTATACCACCAATACTACTTAGGTAGAAAAACTGCAGAAATGTTTAAACAGATAAAGGATCAAGGAGAGTCCAGAGAATGCTTTTAAATGCAAACAAGTTATATGATACACTCCTAGCAGGAAATCAGAACAAACAAACCCAACCAGATAATTAACAATTGTAGAAAATTCTACTTAATACCTCACACACAGTGAGTAAAATAAAAGTGCTATAAATAACTCAGAAATAAGCAGAAAACAGGATATGTAATGTTATATATCTCAGATTCGTTGGCTCAGAGACTTTCCTTCGACTTCCTCTGATTAGCCCAGTGTGAAATGGCAGAAACAGTCACAAGTTAACTTCTTAAGTAACAAAGTTGAAACCTGAAACAACTTCAAAAAAGCTTGAAAAAACCAATGAGGTGCTTATTCCAAGGCTTAGTCCAGGCAACCCAAGTGAGCCAATGCCCACAAACAATTTACTCTCACTGAAATGCTATACTGGCTTTGCCTAAGGTATGATGACCTGGGGACATGTGCTCAGACACACAGCCTCTACTAACAATCAACCAGGTCCAAAACATAAGCCTGTGTATGGACAATGCTACACTACCAACACTATTTAGGTAGAAAAAAACTGCAGAAATGTTTAAACAGATAAAGGATCAAGGAGACTCTAGAGAATGTTTTTAAATGCAAACAAGTTATATGATACACTCCTAGCAGGAAATCAGAACAAACAAACCCACCCAGATGCTTAACAATAGCAGAAAGTCTAAATACCTGACACACAGTGAATAAAATAAAAGTGCTATAAATAACAAAAAATAAGCAAAAAACAGGATACTTAATGTTACATATCTCAAATTCGTTAGCTCAGAGCCCTTCCTCCAACTTCCACAGATTAGCTCTGTGTGAAGTGGGAGAAACAGTCACAAGTTAACTTCTTAAGTAACAAGGTTGAAACTTGAAACAACTTTAAAAAAAAGCTTGAAAGAACCAATGAGGTGCTTATTCCAAGGCATAGTCCAGGCAACCCCAGTCAGCCAATGACCACAAAAAATTTACTCTCACTGAAATGTTATACTGGCTTTGGTTAAGCTATGATGACCTGGGACGTGCTCAGACACACGGCCTCTACTAACTAACAACCAGGCCCAAAACACAAGCCTGAGTATGGACAATGCTACACTACCAACACTACTTAGGTAGAAAAAACTACAGAAATGTTTAAACAGATAAAGGATCAAGGAGACTCTAGAGAATGCTTTTAAATGCAAACAAGTTATATGATACACTCCTAGCAGGAAATCAGAACAAACAAACCCACCCAGATGCTTAACAATAGCAGAAAAGTCTAAATACCTCACACACAGTGAATAAAATAAAAGTGCTATAAATAACTAAGAAATAAGCAAAACACAGGATACTAAATGTTATATATCTGAAATTCATTAGCTCAGAGCCTTTCCTCCGACTTCCTCTGATTAGCTCAGTGTGAAATGGCAGAAACAGTCACAAGTTAACTTCTTAACTAACAAAGTTGAAACCTGAAACAAATTTAAAAAGAGCTTAAAAGAACCAATGAGGTGCTTATTTCAAGGCATAGTCGAGGCAACCCCAGTCAGCCAATGTCCACAAACAATTCACTCTCACTGAAATGCTATACTGGCTTTGGCTAAGCCATGATGACCTGGGACGTGCTCAGACACACAGCCTCTACTAACAAACAACCAGGCCCAAAACACAAGCCTGAGTATGGACAATGCTACACTACCAACACTATTTAGGTAGAAAAAAACTGCAGAAATGTTTAAACAGATAAAGGATCAAGGAGACTCTAGAGAATGTTTTTAAATGCAAACAAGTTATATGATACACTCCTAGCAGGAAATCAGAACAAACAAACCCAACCAGATGCTTAACAATTGTAGAAAATTCTACTTAATACCTCACACACAGTGAGTAAAATAAAAGTGCTATAAATAACTCAGAAATAAGCAAAAAACAGGATATGTAATGTTATATATCTCAGATTTGTTAGCTCAAAGCCCTTCTTCCAACTTCTTCCGATATCCTCAGCGTGAAATGGCAGAAACGGTCACAAGTTAACTTCTTAAGTAACAAAGTTGAAACCTGAAACAACTTTAAAAGAGCTTGAAAGAACCAATGAGGTGCTTATTCCAAGGCGTAGTCCAGGCAACCCCAGTCAGCCACTGACCACAAACAATTCACTCTCACTGAAATGCTATACTGGCTTTGACTAAGCTATGATAACCTGGGACATGTGCTCAGACACACAACCTCTACTAACAAACAACTAGGCCCAAAACGCAAGCCTGAGTATGGACAATTCTACACTACCAACAATATTTAGGTATAAAAAACTGCAGGAATGTTTAAACAGATAAAGGATCAAGGAGAGTCTAGAGAATGCTTTTAAATGCAAACAAGTTATATGATACACTCCTAGCAGGAAATAAGAACAAACAAACTCAACCAGATGCTTAACAACTGTAGAAAATTCTACTTAATACCTCACACACAGTGAGTAAAATAAAAGTGCTATAAATAACTCAGAAATAAGCAAAAAACAGGATACTAAATGTTATATATCTGAAATTCGTTAGCTCAGAGCCCTTCCTCCGACTTCCTCCGATTAGCTCAGTGTGAAATGGCAGAAACACTCACAAGTTAACTTCTTAAGTAACAAAGTTGAAACCTGAAACAACTTTTATAAAAGCTTGAAAGAAGCAATGAGGTGCTCATTCCAAGGCATAGTCCAGGCAACCCCAGTCAGCCAATGCCCACAAACAATTGACTCTCACTGAAATGCTATACTGGCTTTGGCTAAGCTATGATGACCTGGGGACATGTGCTCAGACACACAGCCTCTACTAACAAACAACCAGGCCCAAAACACAAGCCTGAGTATGGACAATGCTACACTGCCAACACTATTTAGGTAGAAAAAACTGCAGAAATGTTTAAACAGATAAATGATCAAGGAGACTCTAGAGAATGTTTGTAAATGCAAACAAGTTATATGATACACTCCTAGCAGGAAATTAGAACAAACAAACCCAACCAGATGCTTAATTGTAGAAAATTCTACTTAATACCTCACACACAGTGAGTAAAATAAAAGTGCTATAAATAACTCAGAAATAAGCAAAAAACAGGATACGTAATGTTATATATCTCAGATTTGTTAGCTCAAAGCCCTTCCTCCGACTTCCTCCGATTACCTCAGTGTGAAATGGCAGAAACAGTCACAAGTTAACTTCTTAAGTAACAAAGTTGAAACCTGAAACAACTTTAAAAGAGCTTGAAAGAACCAATGAGGTGCTTATTCCAAGGCGTAGTCCAGACAACCCCAGTCAGCCAATGACCACAAACAATTCACTCTCACTGAAATGCTATACTGGCTTTGGCTAAGCTATGATAACCTGGGACATGTACTCAGACACACAGCCTCTACTAACAAACAACCAGGCCCAAACAACAAGCCTGAGTATGGACAATTCTCCACTATCAACACTACTTAGGTAGAAAAAACTGCAGGAATGTTTAAACAGATAAAGGATCAAGGGGACTCTAGAGAATGCTTTTAAATGCAAACAAGTTATATGATACACTCCTAGCAGGAAATCAGAACAAACAAACCAAACCAGATGCTTAACAATTGTAGAAAATTCTACTTAATACATCACAAACAGTGAGTAAAATAAAAGTGTTATAAATAACTCAGAAATAAGCAAAAAAACAGGATACTTAATGTTATATAGCTCAGATTTGTTAGCTCAGAGCCCTTCCTCCAACTTCCTCCGATTAGCTCAGTGTGAAATGGCAGAAACAGTCACAAGTTAACTTCTTAAGTAACAAAGTTGAAACCTGAAACAACTTAAAAAAAAGCTTGAAAGAACCAATGAGGTGCTTGCTCCAAGGCGTAGTCCAGGCAACCCCAGTCAGCCAATGACCACAAACAATTGACTCTCACTGAAATGCTATACTGGCTTTGGCTAAGCTTTGATGACTTGGGACATGTGCTCAGACACACAGCTTCTACTAACAAACAACCAGGCCCAAAATACAAGCCTGAGTATGGACTATGCTATACTACAAAGCCTGAGTATGGACTATGCTATACTACCAACACTACTTAGGTAGAAAAACTGCAGAAATGTTTAAACAGATAAAGGATCAAGGAGACTCTAGAGAATGCTTTTAAATGCAAACAAGTTATATGATACACTCCTAGCAGGAAATCAGAACAAACAAACCCAACCAGATGCTTAACTGCAGAATATTTTACTTAATACCTCACACACAGTGAGTAAAATAAAAGTGCTATACATAACTCAGAAATAAGCAAAAAACAGGAAACTTAATGTTATATATCTCAGATTCATTAGCTCAGAGCCCTTCCTCCGACTTCCTCCAATTAGCTCAGTGTGAAATGGCAGAAACAGTCACAAGTTAAGTTCTTAAGTAACAAAGTTGAAACCTGAAACAACTTCAAAAAAGCTTGAAAGAACCAATGAGGTGCTTATTCCAAGGCATAGTCCAGGCAACCCAAGTGAGCCAATGCCCACAAACAATTTACTCTCACTGAAATGCTATACTGACTTTGGCTAAGGTATGATGACCTGGCGACATGTGCTCAGACACACAGCCTCTACTAACAATCAACCAGGTCCAAAACATAAGCCTGAGTATGGACAATGCTACACTACCAACACTATTTAGGTAGAAAAAAACTGCAGAAATGTTTAAACAGATAAAGGATCAAGGAGACTCTAGAGAATGTTTTTAAATGCAAACAAGTTATATGATACACTCCTAGCAGGAAATAAGAACAAACAAATCCAACCAGATGCTTAACAATTGTAGAAAATTCTACTTAATACCTCACACACAGTGAATAAAATAAAAGAGCTATAAATAACTCAGAAATAAGCAAAAAACAGGATACGTAATGTTATATATCTCAGATTTGTTTTCTCAAAGCCCTTCCTTCGACTTCCTCCAATTACCTCAGTGTGAAATGGCAGAAACAGTCACAAGTTAACCTCTTAAGTAACAAAGTTGAAACCTGAAACAACTTTAAAAGTGCGTGAAAGAACCAATGAGGTGCTTATTCCAAGGTGTAGTCCAGGCAACCCCAGTCAGCCAATGACCACAAACAATTCACTCTCACTGAAATGCTATACTGGCTTTGGCTAAGCTATGATGACCTGGTACATGTGCTCAGACACACAGCCTCTACTAACAAACAACCAGGCCCAAAACACAAGCCTGAGTATGGACAATGCTATACCACCAACACTACTTAGGTAGAAAAAACTGCAGGAATGTGTAAACAGATAAAGGATCAAGGAGACTCTAGATAATGCTTTTAAATGCAAATAAGTTATATGATACACTCCTAGCAGGAAATCAGAACAAACAAACCAAACCAGAGGCTTTACAATTGTAGAAAATTTTACTTAATACCTCACACACAGTGAGTAAAATAACATTGCTATAAATAACTCAGAAATCAGCAAAAAACTGGATACTTAATGTTATATATCTCAGATTTGTTAGCTCAGAGCACTTCCTCCAACTTCCTCCGATTAGCTCAGTGTGAAATGGCAGAAACACTCACAAGTTAACTTCTTAAGTAACAAAGTTGAAACCTGAAGCAACTTTTAAAAATGCTTGAAAGAACCAATGAGGTGCCTATTCCAAGGTGTCGTCCAGGCAACCCCAGTGAGCCAATGCCCACAAACAATTCACTCTCACTGAAATGCTATACTGGCTTTGGCTAAGGTATGATGACCTGGGGACATGTGCTCAGACACACTGCCTCTACTAACAATCAACCAGGTCCAAAACATAAGCCTGAGTATGGACAATGCTACACTACAAACACTATTTAGGTAGAAAAAACTGCAGAAATGTTTAAACAGATAAAGGATCAAGGAGACTCTAGAGAATGCTTTTAAATGCAAACAAGTTATATGATACACTCCTAGCAGAAAAGCAGAACAAACAAACTCAAGCAGATGCTTAACAACTGTAGAAAATTCTACTTAATACCTCACACACAGTGAGTAAAATGAAAGTGCTATAAATAACTCAGAAATAAGCAAAAAAACAGGATACTAAATGTTATATATCTGAAATTCGTTAGCTCAGAGCCCTTTCTCCGACTTCCTCCGATTACCTCAGTGTGAAATGGCAGAAACAGTCACAAGTTAACTTCTTAAGTAACAAAGTTGAAACCTGAAACAACTTTTAAAAAAGCTTGAAAGAACCAATGAGGTGCTTATTCCAAGGCGTAGTCCAGGAAACCCCAGTGAGCCAATGCCCACAAACAATTCACTCTCACTGAAATGCTATACTGGCTTTGGCTAAGGTATGATGACCTGGGGACATGTGCTCAGACACACAGCCTCTACTAACAATCAACCCGGTCCAAAACATAAGCCTGAGTATGGACAATGCTACACTACCAAAACTATTTAGGTAGAAAAAAACTGCAGAATTGTTTAAACAGATAAAGGATCAAGGAGACTCGAGAGAATGTTTTTAAATGCAAACAAATTATATGATACACTCCTAGCAGGAAATCAGAACAAACAAACCCAACCAGATGCTTAACAATTGTAGAAAATTCTACTTAATACCTCACACACAGTGAGTAAAGTAAAAGTGCTATAATTAACTCAGAAATAAGAAAAAAACAGGATACTTAATGTTATATATCTCAGATTCATTAGCTCAGAGCCCTTCCTCTGACTTCCTCTGATTAGCTCAGTGCGAAATGGCTATATATATATATATATATATATATATATATATATATATATATATATATATATATATATATATACATGGGGTGCATTCAGACATCAGGTCCACACTCTCTAACTCTCCATCCTGTAGAGCTGCACTGTTCTGCCTTGCTACAACACAGACAGGTGCCACATGTGGACACAGCCTAACATTAGGGGATATATATATATATGTATATATATATATATATATATATATATATATATATATATATATATATATATATATATATAGATACACACACACACACACACACATATATATATATATATATATATATATATATATATATATATATATATATATAGGGAAGTATTGCAGGTAAGCCTATTACACACCTATGGCATTTCTGCATGCTACATTACACGTTTACTTGAGTGTCCTGCAAGTGGTGGACTCTGGAACCCATGTGTCCATCATAATGACATTACTTCCACCACTAGCTATTTGCCACAGTAAATACATGTTTTCCATTACACAACACACACTATGATGGCTTACATCTTGTCAGTCAGTGCTATTCTGCACAGTTGACGGGTATGGCCCACTACCCACAGGTACAGACACTCTTGTCCATAGCAGTTGTTCAGCTGGACATCATTACAACAACATCACCTGATGGCACATATAAATCATTCCACATCATCTATCCCATTATTATGGCTCAAGTACTACATTCAATTACATTTATATATACTTCACATACCTGTTATAGGAATGATGTCTGTTCTGGATAGTTTGCTGGAGGTATTTTTTTGTGTTTTTTTTTTTTTGCTTTGGCTTTCCTTTTAGCCTCTCTCTCTCTCTTTCTCTCTGTCTCCACATGATCAGGTGATGCCCTCTGCACCAATCAGTTTCCTCTACTTGCTACCTGCATGCAGCATGCTGTGTAGTACTTCCAATTACTACTGTCATGGTAACCCACTACTATAAATCCCTACATCATGTGGGCGTGGTCCCTTTGCCTTTCCTGTATGGTGGACATCCTTCCTGTTTGTGGGCAGCAGTGTTACAGACAGCAGGTAGCAA